>NW_013549893.1:8666-12099 GCF_000499425.1 Eimeria acervulina
TGCAGTTGCTGCAGTTGCTGTTGCTGTTCGAGGGATGGGCCGAATAAATGCAAAACGAAGCGCCGCGGGGACCTCCAGATGTCTGTCTGGCACGTAGACTGCGTCAGGCTTGCTGCTTGCTTAGCTCTCCCTAATACTCGGGCGTCGCTCCTGGCCCCTAAAAGTTGCTGCTGCGCATGCAGTGTGCCAGTGCACAAGTGCTGCAGCGGCTGCTGGGGCGGGTTCTCACGCCTTGTTTCTGTAAAGCCTGCTGTTCCGGATGCAGTGCCGGGTCTCCACGCTGAGGGCTGAGTTCGGGGTCCCGCGCGTTTGTTGAGTGTATATATCATCAACAGTCGGTGCTGCGAAACAGCCTGCAACAAAGAGTGCACGGCGTCAGTCAGTTGAGGAATCTGAGAGGCGAATGGGGGCGCCGATGCAATGCCTGAAGAAATACGACAAAATAAAAGCTAGAAGGAGTGAAGCTGCTGCATTTTATCCATGAACAAACGGAACATTTACTCGGAAACTCGCGACTTCAAAAAAGAAACGCACGCCATCCGGAGTTGCCTGTACACCGCAGTTTGTGCGGTTTTCAAGTTGCACTAAGCTTCGGATTCCCTTGAATAGAGCGGTAATCTTAGTTTAAAACATTAAACTACTGACTTATGAATAAAAGCTGAATCAAGAAATAATCTCCAAGAGACGCCGCAACCGCAAGGAAACGTCTAGGGTACAGCCGCCTCTCCTGCTTGCACTTGCATTGTATTTGAAAGCTACAGAGGGGAAAGCAACAATTTTCTGCATGAATCGCACTAAGATAATTCATTACTTTCTTACCGAGGTCAAGATCATCAAAAAGAAAGACGCGGCAACACCGTAAAACGCCCGTCAGGAGTTTAGCCAACGAAGAAATGAATTCCTGCAGCTGTTGAACAGTGGAGATTGAAACGACGTGGAGATTCCTGTAAGCAGAAAGTAAGAAAAAAATACGCTAAAATATACATAGAATGCCTCATTATATACCTATAAATATCCATACATATATGTATATTCTGAAGCATTCATGCTTACATTATATATATACATATATATATATATATATCCTATACAGTATATATGTATATATATATATATACCGCCGAACACACATTAGCATTGCACACAGACATTCGAATAATTCTTTTTAATGTTAGCGTACGCGAGACTCTCTTGTACAACGCGGATTTCTTTTGCTTCTTTTTCTTGCGGGTGTTGCTGGGCCTACGAAGAAGCAAACATCATTTTGATGGAGAAGTATATACAGATTGCATTAGCGCTAGAGCTCCCTATACACCGCAACTGCATGCGTGCATTCGTACAGCATTTGTCTTTGCAGCAAAAGCCGCAATAAGTTGCTCCTTCAGGAAGCAAGGAGAAACACCGTCATTCCCCAATATTAAAAGACATTCAGCGCCAGCACCACCGGCCCATGGAGGCAGCAGAAATTCTGCAAGAGTTTGCTGGTGTACGTACAGCACAAGCAATCACAAGAAATAAAGCAGAAAACCTCTTCATTAAACAACATCTGCACTAATACTGTCGTTGTGCGGTCTATTGCTGTTGCACTAAGAAGACTACTGTCTGGTCGCTCTTCGAGAAAATAATAGAGTTATATTTCTGTCTTTCTGTCTGTCTTCTATTGCATTATAGGGTTTAAGTCTTCATTATTCGCCTACAGTTAAAAGCAATGTCTTGCCACTCCCTGTGTCTCCTCTAATGCAAATAATATCACCATGGTGCAGCCGCTGGCCTGTCGATTAAATTAAACAAAAAGCACAACAGAAAATTAATTATATATATTTATTTATATTTATATTCATATATAATGGCGCAGTAACAACCAGAACACCGATGAAAAGAGAGGCAAGCACAGCATGCATTCAATGAAAAAAGTCTTAATTTTAAATGCAATGAAAAATATGTCTTTTCTGTATATTCAATGCAAAGTATGTCTTTATTTTAATAAGATTGTATGGGTGTTGTGCATTTATTTGAATTATTTAGTATTACTTCGTAGTTAGTTTCTTACCACCTGTAGCCCATCTAAGAAGAGGCTGAGATATATCATAAGACAAACTCTGCAGAAACCAATCGCCTACATTACCATCAAAATAAAGAGGAGAATTC
Source organism: Eimeria acervulina (assembly GCF_000499425.1). NCBI lineage: Eukaryota > Apicomplexa > Conoidasida > Eucoccidiorida > Eimeriidae > Eimeria > Eimeria acervulina. The sequence goes on from NW_013549893.1 coordinate 10,815, forward strand.
ATGGCGCAAGCAAATCAACATTCAGGTGTACATGCAGCTCAGCACCGCACCGCAGCGGTTGTCTGAAAAACCTTATATCTCACCAGGGGCCCCTGGGGGCCCCGACAAGGAGGACCCTAATGAACAAACAATCTAGCAGGATTATCTTCATTAGCATGCTGAAGACAGCAATAAACAATAATTATGTCTATTTTATTATTAATTAATTGTAATAGTACCAATAAAAATGATAATAATACGTGTGTAATACGATGAAGATAAAACAATAATACTATACAGGGGGCTGAGAAGGCTGTCCTGAGTAGAGACAGCCGAAGATCTGAGCGATATATTTACTGATGCAGTTGCAGCATTTCACTTATTTATTCTTTTGTTTCCACTTGGTGAATTTCTTCCCTGCTTCCCCCCTAATATTTCAAACTTTTGCTGCACTGGTATGACGCCGCAGCTATGCAATTGAGGCTGTTCCTACACTCAAAGAGTGTAGCAGCAGCCTTAGTTGCAGCAAAGTGTACGCTATTGCCAATTTGATCGCTTCAACTAATAACTACCATAATAATAATTAATGATAATAATAAATAATAATTAATTATAGTAATAATAATGGTGTGTGCATGACGCCCTAGTACTGATTAAAACCGTTACTAATTCCTTCTCGTCTCCCCGCGCCCCTAAATTGCTCTTATTTAATTAATTATTCAATGAGAGTAAAAAATGAACAAAATGAACGACAAAAGTTCCAGAAAAGAAAAAGAGTTCAACTCAACAAGTGACGAGATGCAGCCCCACCTCAAGAATGTGCTGTAATAACGGTATTTACGCAATATATATAATGTATATATATATATACATACATATATATTTATGCATATATATTATAGAATATAGATAAGGAATTCCATGCTTCCTTCCTTGGTTTAAGCGGGTTTCTTTATAAATACGTCAACTGCAACATCTTGCTCCTGGTAATAATATTACTGCATGCATACAGGAGCCTAAGTGGATAATAATAATAATATTACTGCATGCATGCACGAGCCTATATGTACATCCTGCTTAGCATCGAAGAGGGAGATAGGGGTGTATATACACCACAATCGCTCAGGCTGACAGAAGAATTAAATCAATATACGAAAATAACATATTCAATTCACACCGAGAGAGAGACTTCCGTTTCTTTCAACGAAGTCCTTATTTAATTCAAATAATCAATCAAACAGAACAACTCCCCTTCTTGCATCTTCAGGTGTACAGACAGCTCAAATACCCAACAAGACGCCGCACT
>NW_013549893.1:12199-25840 GCF_000499425.1 Eimeria acervulina
CTCCCCTTCTTGCATCTTCAGGTGTACAGACAGCTCAAATACCCAACAAGACGCCGCACTACAACCAGGCGTCTCACTTCATTCAGATTTCCGCAGTCTTGCAGCCCTGCAGTTCAAATGATAAAACAAACAAACAATTTACATCTAAAGGAGGAAAAGAAAGGCTCTGACTTTCCCTCAGAGCAGCAACAACCATAAAAAAATGAAAAGGTGAAGGAAATCATCGGTCTTATTTATGTTGTTATGGCTTCACGCGCACGGAACAATATTTAATAACAATAACATGCATACATACATATGTATATAATATATATATATATATATATATGTACAAGTATACATATGTACTTCTATGTCTCTATGCACAATCACACAAATAGACGCATTTACATGCCTACAAATATATTTATAATATATAGAATTTATTTTATTATATTGAATCAAATAAATAAATAAATAAATATATATATATATATGTAAGTTCACGCACAGAATTTTGCGCATTTCTTCGTCTGCCGCTGGCATTACTCGAACGCCGCCGACGACTGGCGATCTGAAACAAAAAACAAAAAGAAAACAAATAATCCCTCAACATCTTGCATGCAACGTGAGCTTCCCTTCCTGGTGTACATACACCCGCATGCATGCAGTTGTCTCATCCACATAAACAAAAAAAAAACAGTTAAACTAAAACAAAAGCAGAAGGAGACAAGCGCCTAAAAAGTTTAAGAGGGTTTAGTGTTTATGTTATATAAGCTGAGGCTTGCTTCATATATCTTAAAGGCCATGGAAAGGCTACAGAAACCAGGGTGATCTAAACCCTAAACCCTAAACCCTAAACCCTTCTAGCCCCCCGTACAGCCCCGTGAACCCTCGTAGTAATCCATAGAAAGCCCTATACTTGTGTTAAAGAAGAGTAAAAGCAAAGGAAATAATAATCAAGCTACTTACGCAGCTCCGTGAAGAGGAGACCCCGCAGGTTTGGGGCTGCTGTCTGCACTTCCTGCAGCTCCCATTTTGCCGCTTCCTTCAAACACACGAATAGGCTGCGTGTGCATCTTCCTACCTCTGAATATAATGCAGAAATCAACAACAGACACAATAACAAGCATCACACGTCAAGCGCAGCATTGCAAGCAGCACTTTAAAGTAAACATATATGTATATATATAATATATATGGTGTATATAATATATATATGGTGTTGATTACAATCATCTTTTGCAACATAAATATATGTACAAATATATGTATATATATATTATTTATGCATATTGGCGGAAAAGACGTAGATTGCTCTTAAGAAACTCTTATTTTCTACAGATAAATTATTTTAAATTTATCGATAGATTTCAACTTGAATAACTTCGATGAGAATGCAAGGAATGATTTTCCTCTCATCGTTTTCTATATTTATAATGCTTAGATTTTATTGTTCCCTTTATCATAAATTAAGTATTTCACCAGAAATAGAATACATATATATATATATATGAATACAAATATATAAGCAGATAAATAATATATATATATATATATAACTCACGCGTCAGCTGCTAGGGCGGCGAGACCTGAGATGGGAGTACTGCAGGAAAACACCAGAAAGAAGAAATTTGCATACTTCTAACGAGCTAACTTTGTGCAATAAATGCTGAAAATATTTATTTTTCAGATACATATTTAAATGAATATAAATGGAGAAAGGTTTAGAGGAAGACAGGAGAAAAAGCCTTCATTCAAGCAGCGGCTTGTACGTGCCTAGAGACCTCTTCATCGTGCAGCTGTTCAGGAAACCTATGAGTCAATAACTGCTTCACGGCTGACACCATCTGAAATATGAATGAATATATTAGAAACTATAGGGTAAGGGAGAAGACAGAGGTGTACGTACACCTGAAAAGCTGCTCTAAATGCTTACGGTGCATTGGATGCTTTGCCGCCGTCATTTGTTTTCTCTTTCTTCTCCTCCTCAGTATTGTCACTGTGAGAAGCCGCCTCATCCGCATGAGGGGTTTGAACGGTAATTTCCGGTGCTGCCATTATTGTATATATACACCCTAATAAAATGGATTCCTTTATCGAGCAAACGACGAGGCCGCCGCCGTAGAGGTTCCTGCTGAAGTCATAGTGAAACAAACGCCAGACATCAGCAGAAGATCAGCTCCATTTGTTGTTTCATATAGCATTTATATCGTGAAATACCCCAAAGAAAAAGACAACGGAAGCTCTAAATGCAGTCGCTTCACCCTAATCCCTCAACATTTCGTTCTCTGGAAAAGTGTGAATAAAGCGGAAGATGCAGTCATTGACCCTACAGTGAATTTAGAGTAGTCTGACAGTTAATATACAATACACTTGAATATACTGAAATGAGGTCGAGATGTTTCATTTGCTTACAATACCAATCGACGCAAGAAGCGCCAAGACCCGTTAGAATTCCGGCAGTCTTTGTGCCTTTAAACTGATCTTCTTCCTTTGATCAATGTATTAAATGAAAATTAGAGTTAATTATACAGAAAAATCGCTGAAGAATGCACTTAAGAAAAACGCCTGCATGCACGCGCAACCGACGTTGGCTAGTAGCGGGTGTGCCGCTGGAGGCCCCGCGGAAGCAGATGGATTCGTTGTGTATTCCAGATTAAAAATTCAAATAATGCTGCATTTATCATAAAATAATATTAGATCATTCAATTTATTAATCGAAATCTCTCAAATGTACACTCCAATTCTTCAGCAAGCTGTGCCTTCAAGAATTTGTTGCAAGACCATCGGTTGGTTCGCCGGTCGCGGCCATCTTCAGTGAAGTGAAGAGAAGGAAAAAACTATCTCTTATATTTTTTATCACTAAACTTTTCTGTAAAACGTTTGAAAAGTCTCTCATTAATTCATATTACAACTTAAAGACATTCTGAGCATCAACTATTACTCTACCCAATTGCTGTTCTATCTGGGAATCAATCCAACACGGATAATGCTGCAACATCTTTTCCTTCAGAATCTGAATAGCGCTAACTAATAAAACAATTTCCCCCTTCACGACAGATTAATGATAATAACAAGGAGTTGTGGCCCTTAAGGAGATGCGATTAAAGTAGGCAAAGAAACTTGAACGCTCAGGGGAGCTGAATAGATAGATGAGAAAGTGCTTCTTTATTTGTTTTTATCGGAGCTACTGACGGCAACTGAAGTGCTTGTCTGCCAGTGCTAGTGGATACGAGGAAAGAGGAGTTGAGCAGACTTGCATATAATGCAAGATTTGCATTATAGGCAAGTCTATTCATACATACAGACATATTTCATACATCCCAACATTCAAAAACTATGTAGTAAACCATCACTGAGGAGTGGCGTCAAAGCGTGTGTGAGCAAGAGAGATCTGCTGGAAAGTATGCAAAAAAAGAAAGGGTTGTTTGCTGAGGTATCGAGATAACAAGTAGATAAACGAAGGCCTCTAGGCTACAGTGCCGGAGAGCAAATGGATGCGAACACAGGATTTCCCTTACCCTCTAGACAGAACAATTGTCAATATATATTTTACTAAGCAATATTTTCGCAGAATCGATTCTCAGATACCCATTCTAGTTGTTGTATTCTAGCCGTATAACATTAAATATTCGCTGCATGCATGACCGTTCTGCGTCCTTACACGCGTGCCCAGGGCCCCAATATACTCCAGTTGTTCTTTCTCGCAATGATGTTGCTGCTCCTTGTTTGCGGGGAGAGTTCGAGGGAATATAGAAACTCCTGACCACCCGTATGAACTTGGATAGACACAGAGATGAGACGAAGTGGATCTGATGGTGCGGCTGCCTAGCGCCTCATTTGATATTATCACAGCGCCTCACTTTGCGTCAAGGCCAGACCTTCTCCCCTACCACGTTGAGGCTTCTCAATTAGATAAGATTTTCTGTTTCCTGGGTTTTGTCGTAAGCTTGAAACTTCGAATTGTGCGGCTGTCTTCATGGCAGAAGAAACAAGCTCGTTTGCTCGGTATTCCCCCTCCGGAGTTTCTTAGCGCCGAATACCTCTTGTTCTAGCTTCTTATCTTTCTCTGGGGAGCGCTGGGATCCACAGCCACAACCCCAATACACATAGTCTGCATATCTGAGCCATTTGCAAAACGTTTTTCTTCCTCCTCAGCCTGGGCTTTCACTCTTGTTGTGCGTCCGCTACTAAATAGCGAAGGCGGTAGTACGACCTTTAGCTCTTCGGCTGAATTTGCAAGACGAATTTACAGCTCCACAGAACCAAAAGGCTCCTACACTGGCCTATCATCGCGACCCCCGCTATATTTGAACGGTCAGCAAAGGCTGAGACAATCTGCAGAAATTGATTTTGCTGAAGAGACATTTTTCCTTGAAGGGGATGCAGATACTGCGCTCGTTCCAGGGAAACGAGACACGCAGCCCTTGGTCTACCCCCCACTGAAGCGTATATTCTGACCAATCTTCACAATGCAGGAGATAATAAGGGCTGACTTTAACAGGGATTTTAAGCAGAATACCTGACATCTCTTGGCCAAGGGCCGTGCGCTGGGTTGACCTCGTGTAGGCGTAAACCTACCTCCTTTCACCTGCCACTATGAAACGTTCGGTGCTTTTAAGTGTAATGAAGACCCTCTCTCGTAGCATGTAGCCGTGGTGAGTTGCAATAGGGACAAGGAAATAAGATGAAAGCTTCCCCCAAGGAAGCCGACCACCGCTCTAGTCTATGAAAGTCCTGATCATAGTGGCACCAGCACCTGTAGTTGGTGCTGCGAAGATGAATTGCAACACGCCGACCTGAAACTCCTGCTGCACGGCAACCCCACATGCATGCATAACCCAGCCCCCTTCGGTGCAGGTACTAACTCTATAGACAATTGTCTAGCACTTTGTTAGCCCTTGCTCTCCACCCTACGCCCAGGCATTGCATGCACGTGAACACCAACTCCAGATAGAACAGCGTACATTACCAGCAGTGCCAATTGTACAACATTCAGCAAGCAACGACGGCGAACCACGCCTATAGAATGACTTAGGGCGCTCTTATTCTACTATGGCCTCCTCATATTTTGAAGTTGAGTGTTTAGATTTCTTGCATGCAAGTTTATTCATTCTTTTCTTAATTCTTTTATTTAATTGTTTACATTTCTTGCATAAAAGCTTCTTCCTTCTTTTCTCAGCCAGTTCAAGTGCACAACCCGAAGTTAGCAAGTTTGTATTTTCTGTTTTTTTTCTCTTTTCTTATTATCTATTTGGGAATATAAATGCAATTTTGTTGTTTATTCACCTTTTTCCACCACCATTCGTTGTCTAGGCCGAACATTTCTTCGAAAAGTCTCGCGCATGCAATTTGCCTGTGGGACTTCGGTCAGGACAGCGCCACCAGCCACAGGATTAGAAAGGATATTTCTCTTTTATGTTTGTGTATTCAAATTGCGTTAGTAATTTGGAGTTATGTTTGTGTTTATACACCTCAAAATCTGAAACACCCCTTCTGCTGTATACACACGTACGTACATACACCTGAGGTGTGGTGTCGGTGCTGCGAGTTTTGTCGGTTGAGGCAATCCTCCGAGTTGTTTAAAAGAAAGTCAGGTTAATTTCTTTCCTTTCTGCAGCACTTTATTTCTTTTTATCTTCTCTCTGTTGCTGCGGTCGTTATTTTGAAGCTTTTCCCCTCTCGGGGAATCCCTCTCCGCTGCTGCTGGTGCTGAGGAAACATAACAATGGCGGAGGATACAGCCAGCGCTATTTTAAAGGATGAGGAGGCCTTAGGCCTTCGAGAAGAGAAAAAGACAGAAGACTTCTCAGCGCAAGCAGATGCGCTTATACAACGCGTTGAACAAGCGAGACAGGCAAGTCTCCAGGGGCGAAGGAGTGTATGCATGCATATATTAAAAAGCATTTACGTACATATCTATATATATGTATATGCATGTATACGCAGACACAGTTAGAGTAGTAGAGAGGCCTTCTCTCCCCTGCATATGCCTACAGGGAAATAAAATAAGTGTTTGTTTGCGTTTCACAACCATTTGTTGCGTCTTCAACCTAGGAAGTGTATGTACAGTCCTTTAGTTGTGTTGATGGATTGGTTGTGTTGCAACTTGTCTACAATTGTTTGTGTTTCGTTTTGTTTTTCTGTTTTCTTCAGACGGAAGGTCTGCGTGGCGCTCAAGTGTTTGGAGACGAGATCCTTGCCCTAGAGAAGAAATGCAGACAGGCGCAAGACGGAGCGAGCGGCTCTCGTCTATGTGCATGTTATTTGCGTTGTTTTGTTAAAGTACAGGATGCAGAGAAGAAAGAAATAGTTCTTGATCCTGAAGCAGAGTTGTTGGTGGATGCATTAGACCCAGAAACCCTCGAAAATGTTGATAAAGAAGAACCCGGGTGCACAGTCACCTTCTCAGATGCAAGGGGAGTTGAAGCCTTTGCACAAGAAGTAATTGTTTTAATCAAAAGAAGAGGCCAGCTCAAACGCAGCATCTGCGCCGTCATTCGCTTCAGCATGCAGCTCTTGAAATACCTTAAACCCACAGACAAAGCACACTTCATAGAATCTCTAAAAACAGCAACCGAGGGAAAGGTGAGATAAACAAACAAAATTATACTATCAGCCCCAGATCTATCGCTATATGCATGCAAATTCTTGCTGCTGCTGCTGCTGCTGCTTTGTAGCTGGTGCTAAAGGACTGCTGTTCCTCCTGCTCCTGATCTTCTTCTTTGCTGCCTCTGTTTTGCTTGCATGCAGATATTTGTAGAAGTTGAACGCGCCAGACTCATCTTGCTGTCTGCACTGATGAAGGAAAAAGCAGGGAAAGTAGAGGAGGCTGCGCTGATGCTGCAGGACGTCCAGGTGAGTAGTCTCTATTAGAACAAAATATCTTCTCTTGTACATACTAAGAAGTAAGAACTAATGATCTTGTGCTTGTGCTTCCTCTGGTACTGCTTCTTCTTCTTTCTATCCCTGTCTTCTATTTTAGAGACGAGCCCTGCTGGGTGTAGCGGTTGGGTGGCTCGGTGCTGCTGTTTTTTCAAATGGAGCTGTTTGCTGCATTTGTTATTTGCTGCTTTGTCTAGTGGGGCAGCTTCCTATTGAGTATATTTGCTGCGTGTTGTTTGTATGCATAGGTGGAAACTTTCGGTGCGATGGAGCGGGAGGAGAAGACGAAGTACATTCTGAAGCAAATGGTGTTGTTACTGAGGCGATCAGATTATATCCGCTGTCAGATCGTCAGCAAGAAGCTGAGCCCTAAGCTGCTGGAAGCTGCTGATCTTCATCCTCTGAAGATAAAATTCTATGAACTCATGACGCTCTATTATCTGCATGAAAACGCACTACTCGATGTTGCAAAATGCTTCGGACATATTTATAATACGCAAAGTATTCAAGATGATCCAGCCAAAATGAAAGAGGTGGGGTGTACGTACACCGCAAGTTGAAACCCGGAACGGAATCAAACGTCTCTAAAAAAGTAAAGGGTCTCTTCAGTTGCTTTTCCCTCTACAATTTATATATTTGTTTCTATTTTCGCTTTAACTCGCTCCAGAAACGAGTTCCAGTGAAGATAAACATTTGATGTTGCATTTCTTTACTTTCTGCTGTCTGCAGTGTTTGGAGTTCTTCGCTATTTTTATGGTCCTCGCGCCGTACGACAAGGAGGCTAAGGAGCTCATTGAAAAGACCTTAAAAGAGGGTGAGGGGGGATCTGGTGCTGCAGCTGCCGTCTGCTGCTGCAGCTACTGTCTGCTGCTGCAGCTGCCTTCTGCTGCTGCAGCACGTGTTCGTGGGACGCCAGAGGCGTTCGTTTAGAAGCAAAGTTCATTTAGCTTCTGCTGTCTGCTTGACCACTCTTTATCAAAATGCAAGATCTTATTCGTGTTCTGTAGACATAAGTATTAATGAATTATTGAATAGTTTCTGAAAATTCTCATGCATTAGTAGCTGCCACAATCGGGGAGGGGGAGTTTTTGGGTTCCGAAGTGTATTGACAGCAGCAGCTGCTGCTGCAGCAGATCCTCCTGCATTTGCATGTTCTTGCTGCTTGTTTGCATGCGTTTGCGTTTTAAATGGTGCAGAGATAAAGAAGCTGCAGCAGCTGCCCACCTTCGAGTAAGTTTTCCCCTTTTTCGTCTCTTTCCTTTATCCAACTGCTAGACATGTATACATGAGAAGGTTCTTGTGCAGCTGCAGCTACTTGCAATTGCAGCAGCAGCAGCAGCAGGAGCTGCTGCTGCTGCTGATGCTGCAGTTGTTACCACCGCTTGATGTTGAGAGTGATGAAGAATGCGTACTTCTTTTGTCTGTATTTGTATCTCATGGACTTTCTAATCCGATGTTTCACTACAGATTTACTTATATAATTATTACTGCTATATAGGTTCTTACAGTTCTAAATATTATTATTGCTGTTTCTATTTCTGTTACAGACAACTCTTGAAGGACTTGTCGGGTGTTGAGCTGCTCTCATGGCCGTTGCCATACGATGAACATCTTCATAATCACGCTGCCTTCGGAGATGAAAAATTCGCAGGGTGAGGGGAGGCTTCTTTTTAAGGTGTATGTACACCTCAGTCTTTTAATGTAGCTGGATGTAGCTGGATCTGCGTATGGTGCTGTGGTGTATCCTCGCCTCCGTCTTGCGGTGTATCATCTACATCTTCGTCTTGGGCTATATGTACATCTTCGTGTTGTGGTGTATCTGCATTATGCTGATGTGGCGTTGAGGTGTATGTGAGTTTTTTTGTTTCTCAGAGGCGCGAAGAGATGGACTTTGCTGCGTAAACGCGTAATTCAACATGTAGGTAACAGATTTGCATGTATAATATCTTTCGGGATGCATGCAGTGAATATGGAAAACAAAAAATAATAAGTCAAATATACTCGTTTTTTGTGCAAGAAGTAATCGGACACAATACTTTTTTTTCTGATTTTTAAACAAGATATTTTCTTATTATATTTTCATATAGTAGGAATATTAATATTTTGTGTGAAGTTATTTATTTTTTATTGAAAAATGCGGCATACATATACCTGAATGATCTGCACATGCGTATACATACACCTGAATGTTCTGTACATACACCATAATGATGGGAGATTTGAGCTTCACTGTGCGCTGCATCTACAGAATCTTCGCGTTCTAAGTGAACACTACAGCGTGATTGAACTGCAGCGGGTTGCTTCTTTGCTTGGCATTGACGAAGAGGTGGGTCTGAAAGACTGGGGGCTGCAGTACCCGCTTTCTCTGCATGCACGCACGCACGCATGCATGCATGCGTGCACAGGATAAACGTGGGCTCATGCAAACACATCTTTTGTTTCTTGGGGGGTTGTGGTGGGCCTTGCAAGTTACGTTCAATGTTTATAGTGTTGTAAGTCCATATATCGACTTCATCATTTTTATTTCATGCTGGGCAAGATGAAATCCGATCTTTGTATATTATTATTATTATTATTATTATTATTATTTTAATTTTTATTGCTTCAATAATAATAACTATGTTGCGTTTGCTTGCAACAGGAGGCAGAGAAGGAGTTGTCTGAATTAGCGAGCGGTGAAGTGCTAGATGCGAAGATCGATCGACCTGCACGTACAGTCGCCTTCGGCAAACCTAAAACAGATTTGGTGGTTTTAGATGAATGGTCTTCTTCCTTGTCTAAGTACGTCTGCCTCAGGTGACCAGTGGTCAGGCCACTGGTGCTCCCCTCATGCTTCCCCCCCTTCCCTCCTTTTCTGCTTTTGATCTCTTCGCTTTCTTCTTTTCCCCCAGTGCACTCGCAAGCGACTCGCTGCATTACCCGAATAAGGGCTCAGGCAGTTCCTGCTGTTCTCTTTTCTATATATATGGTGGCTGCAATGGGGGAATATGGGTGTGTGTACAGTGCATGCATGCATTTGTTTTCTGATGATCTCTGTGATGCTGCTTCGTATCAGGCTGTTAGACAAAGTGGATTTGTGCTGCCACATGATTCAAAAAGAGAGAATGGTGCATGCTGCGCGTGCGAAGGCTGCAGCAGCAAACGCCAGGATCGCCTCTTAACTAGTAAAAAAGACGGCTCAAGAATAATTAATATAAATAATAAATAAATACATTTTATTTATTTATTAAAAAAGAACGATTAAACTTATATGCATTTGATGCTAGCAACCAGTGAGCCGCTCCCCATTAAACGCATTTCTAATTTCTATCACCAAACGCGGCTCCGCTGCATTCGGTTTGCATCTTTGAGGTGTAAAGGAACGAAAAAAGAATAAATAATGAAGAAATACAGGCACTGTGTATCCTTTTATCTATTCCTATCCATTGAGGGAAGCAACAGCAGCAGTAGCAATTGTAGTAAATGAAAGCAGCAGCATTTGCTGTTGCTGCTACTTCTTAGTACAGCAGCATCAGCAGTAAGGCGATGCCTTAATTAGGTCAGTAGAGAAGCAGAGATGGAGACGACAATAACACATTTATTGCATTTATCCTTGTTTTTCTCTTTTTTTCCTCTCTGCATTAAAAAGATCCAACTAACAAAGCAGTGTAGTTGCGAAGGGCTCGCTCGTGAGTATTCAGAGGGGTGTAAGAAAGATAATTCGCACGCGAAGAGCGCAGTGGTGTCTGCCTTGCGTACTTAATAAACAGAATATATATATAATATATACATATACATATATATATATATAATGAGGAGTGTAGATGGAGATCCCTTAGGGGAGAGGGTAGTTTTTCTTTTATTCGCGCTTGAGACGCTTATTGATGATTGAGCAGTATCGTGCTTTCCTCGATTTGTTAGTCGATTTGTTTGTCTCGTCTATTTGTGTATGTATATACTTCCGATAGTGTGCAGCATTTCTTGTGGAGCTTGCACGATCATACGGTGCTGCGCGCTGGCTGTACACCTGAATTTAATTCTGCACTTGTTTTGAGTTATTATTTGCAAACATTCAATGCGCTGTTGCCTTCGCTGTCAATTATATTATTCTCAATAGTAATATTCGTGTGGTACGCCTTAGCGACGCGAGCACAAAAGCTCTTTTCAATGCTCTTAAAGAGAAACTTAGCTATAAATGGTACATACTTCGCTTAATAAATGAATTCTCTTGTTTACACTCAGATATTATTCAGCGAACATCAAATCCACATCTGCTTTCTTGTCTGAGTCTTGCTGGCGCTGTGTTTGCATGCACAGCAACCAGACAGCCCCCCTTGTTGTTGTATGAGAGGATAAAACATCGAACGTAACGAGAAAATAGAAATAAAAACAATTCTTTTTGTGTTATTCGTTCTTGTGTTTCTCCATGAACGCTGTGTGTGAGGGGTGACGGCTCTACACTCCTACACGTTTTGTTAGCCCTTGCGGCTGCCTTTGAAGCTGGAGGTTAGTAAACAGCGTTTATTTGCGTGGAATTGTTTATTTTCACGTCAACAATTATTTTTACTTTCATTTTTCTTTCAAATTTTCGCATTGTTGCATCTTTTTCCATAAGAAAGAGGCCGCATCACCTCCGCCGACAGCTCACGCTGCTTGCTGGGGGTTGGCCGTTGAACCTCGAGGATCTTTCTTCTTATTTAAGCAAATTTTATTGCTTTTTCATTAGTAATTTTCATATATTTCTCTTAATGGCGCCTGAAGGCGCGGGGGGCGAAGGCAGGAGCTCAGGCCGACCGCTGGTAAATGCGTGTTATGCAACTGCAGATGATAATCATGCAGACTGCTGCTGCTGTTGCTGCTGCTGCTGCTCTCGTTCCTGCTGCTGCGCAACTGACGCAGCAACAGTAGAGGCTTCGAACTCAGATTGGGGAAACGGGGAAGCACCAGGGGGATGTGCGAGAGGGTTGCAGCAGCAGCAGCAGCAGCAGTGCTGCTGCTGCCGCAACGAGCACAGCTGCTGCCATTCGCATGCATGCAAGGAGGAGCATATGCCTGCTCCTAGCTGCATGCATCACTGTGAAGAAAGGCCTTCAACGTACAGCAGAAATAGCGAGAAAGACCAGTGCCGCTGCAGCGCACCAACCGCCGACGCTACAGCAGCAGCAGATGCAACTCCCGCTTGTACATCTCTTAACTCCAGTTGTGGCCACAGAACGCCTTCACAAGAAGCACAAGAGGAGACGTGTTGTTCATCTTCACCTTCCTCTTGTTCTTCTTCTTGTTCTTCTTATAATGCCGGCTGTGGAGCTACAAACTGTATTATGTCTGAGTCGCTGCGCCCACGAAGGATCTGCATTTGTATGGTCTCGGACTTCTTCTTTCCTTCATTGGGAGGCGTTGAGATGCACATCTATGAACTCTCTGTGAGGCTCGCGAGAAAGGGTAAGAAGAACGAAGATAACAGCAACTCGTGCCAGCAGCTCCTCTGTCGTTGTCTTAATTGTTTTTATTCTTTTGTTTATCTCTCTTGCTCAGGGTTTAAAGTTGTTGTTGTAACGCATGCAATCGATGGACGCCACGGAATTCGGTATTTAACTGAAGGCATTAAAGTTTATTATCTCCCGATCACTTGCTTTCACGACAGAAGTACTCTCGTTACTTTCTTCACAACTTTGCCTCTCATCAGGTGCCTGTACACTCCAATTCTAAAGACCAAAAGAACAACATAAGACCTCCCCCATCCGTACACTAATATTCTGCTTGCTAGCCTAAACAAACAAACAAATCCAGTGCAGACAGACAACTCACTTGCTGCCGCATCTTCATGCTGCACTTTTGCTTACCCACTAGCCTCTTCTTTCATAATACTTTTATATAGGTATATTGTTAGTGTATATATGCATATATAATGCATGCATCTATATGCATAGTATATATACATAATGTCTATGCGTAGACCTACCAATATATATATATATATATATGTATGTATGTATTTGTATGTATGTATGTATCTCTGTATATATATATAAACGTAAATATAAATATGAATGTATATGTATATATATTCTGTATGCTTATTGCGGCTTAGGACGATATTGATTCGGGAGAAAGTGGATATTGTGCACGGCCACCAAACGACCAGCACACTCGCACATGAATCCATGTTTCACGCCAGACATCTAGGATACCGCGTAAGTGTATATAATATATATGTATATATATATATAAATGTAAATGTAAATAAAGATATAAATATAAATGTAAATATGAATATAAATGTATATGTAAATATAAATGTATATGTATATATGAATAATATAAATGTAAATATATACATATATATGTATATATGTATATTGTGTATTGATATAGGCATAGTATTGGGTTGTGTTAGTGCTTATGCATGTATATTCAACTTTGAGTTGAAAGGATGTGTAATGGATTAGAGTAGAACAATTGAGTGTATAGACAATGCTCATGTTTATGTTTAAATATCTTTATTTCTGCAACTCTCCTGCTACTCTTACGAAAGAATTATACGCATTTAATCTGCAGATCGAGCGCAGCCACGTCGCTGCGCTGATTAGTTTGCCTTTGCTGCAGTTTCATTGCTAACAGGAGATTTATCTTCTTTCTTTTCTTTCTTTTGCGTGTTTCTTATGATGGGAAGAGAGAAAGGGTTATTTGGAGTTAGGCATTATCTGTCTGTGTTTTCTTTTGTCCTTCTCGTTGTGTTGATTAGGTGGTATATACAGACCATTCAATGTTTAGCTTTGCAGATGCTGCTTGCAT
>NW_013549893.1:25940-30210 GCF_000499425.1 Eimeria acervulina
AGGCATAGTATTGGGTTGTGTTAGTGCTTATGCATGTATATTCAACTTTGAGTTGAAAGGATGTGTAATGGATTAGAGTAGAACAATTGAGTGTATAGACAATGCTCATGTTTATGTTTAAATATCTTTATTTCTGCAACTCTCCTGCTACTCTTACGAAAGAATTATACGCATTTAATCTGCAGATCGAGCGCAGCCACGTCGCTGCGCTGATTAGTTTGCCTTTGCTGCAGTTTCATTGCTAACAGGAGATTTATCTTCTTTCTTTTCTTTCTTTTGCGTGTTTCTTATGATGGGAAGAGAGAAAGGGTTATTTGGAGTTAGGCATTATCTGTCTGTGTTTTCTTTTGTCCTTCTCGTTGTGTTGATTAGGTGGTATATACAGACCATTCAATGTTTAGCTTTGCAGATGCTGCTTGCATTCACATAATATGAATATAAATGTATATGTAAATATAAATGTATATGTATATATGAATAATATAAATGTAAATATATACATATATATGTATATATGTATATTGTGTATTGATATAGGCATAGTATTGGGTTGTGTTAGTGCTTATGCATGTATATTCAACTTTGAGTTGAAAGGATGTGTAATGTATGAGAGTAGAACAATTGAGTGTATAAACAATGCTCATGTTTATGTTTAAATATCTTTATTTCTGCAACTCTCCTGCTACTCTCACGAAAGAATTATACGCATGTAATCTGCAGATCGAGTGCATCCACGTTGCTGCGTTGATTAGTTTGCCTTTGCTGCAGTTTCTTTGCTAACAGTAGATTTATTTTATTTATTTTGCGTGTTTCTTATAATGGGAAGAGAGAAAGGGTTATTTGGAGTTAGGCATTATCTGTCTGTGTTTTCTTTTGTCATTCTTGTTGTGTTGATTAGGTGGTATATACAGACCATTCAATGTTTAGCTTTGCAGATGCTGCTTGCATTCACATGAACAAGATATTCAAGTTCTTCTTAACGCACTGCAACCACTGCATTTGCGTCTCGCACACACACAAAGAAAACCTTGTGCTCAGAGGCGCCTTAAATCCTCACCAGATCGCCGTCATCAACAATGCAGTGGTAAGCAGAAAGACGAGAAAGCTGCAAAGCAATTATCATTTAATTATCTATTATATATACGCATGCATTTGTGTGGATAAAGTAGGAAGTCATTTGGTTGCTTAATGCTATTCCGCAATTGTGTATCCTGTTACTTGCTCTCTATTATTCTGCTTTACATGATTCTTTCAGTCAGTTTATATATGCCTACTGAGGAATGCTTGCTTTTGTTTTTCTTGTGTTTTGCTTGCCGCAGGATGTACCCTCATACGTCCCTGATCTGTCGAAGAGGCCGAAGCCTCCTGCAATAAATATTCTCATTCTTTCTCGTTTTATTTTCGTATTTGTATATTTTATTAGTGTATTAGTATTGATGCTGTGCTGTTGTTATTATCATTATCATCTCATGGCTTAATCTCATTTGTGTTTTCGTATGTTGTATAATTATTACTGTTGCTATCTTTTTACAGCTCAACATTGTTTCTGTAATTTTATCTTTTTTGTTGTATTGTTTCTGTTATTGTATCTGTTTCATTGTTATTGTTAATGCTTTTCTTCTGCTGTATCCTGAAAAAGGAGAATGCATGTTTTACACGTGTTGTTGGTGAAGCTTGTCGGTGCTTATTACTTTTTGTCGATGACCAGCAGCTTCCTGCTTTGCGCTGCCTAGTATAGGCGATATGACTGCTTTTTCCTGCTTTTTCTTTCTTTGTTGCAGGAGCTATTCCTCATGGACAGGCCTGTTCATTTCTACAGCGGGGGCAAATATTTCTGAATGCGTCGCTGACAGAGTCCTTTTGTATTGCGATTGTGGGTAAGGTGGAGGTGCCTTCAGTCAGTGTATACATTTTGAATATTTATATTACTATATATGGGGTTATATATATACTATATAATTGAATGCTCTCTCTTGCATGCAGAGGCTGCTGCCTGCGGGCTTGTTGTCGTTTCAACCGACGTCGGCGGCATTCCCGAGGTGAGGCATTTTCTGTTTGTTTTATGAATTTTGCGTGTTTCTTTGATGTGCGCATTCATAGCAGCATTTGTTCTTCCACTGTTTCCCCCTGTACCCGTATTTAACCTCTCAGCCTTGCATTTCTGTTCATCATTTCGGCAGTTTGAGGTCGTTAGAGAACGAACAGGCTATTATGAATACGATAGAAAAGCATTTTCTCGCTCTCTTTTTTGGGGGGCTGCCGAACCTGAGCTTGAGTCTTTTTGTTTTTTTATCTCCTGCTGCTGGCTGTTGGAGTGCAGGTGCTGCCTCCTGATATGGTGCGCTTAGCCTCTCCTAATCCCGCTGCTCTGACGTTGAAACTAGAAGAGGCAATTCAACAAGTTGAAAGAGGCGATGTCGACCCGCATGCATTGCACCAAAGAGTAAGCGAACAATTCGCGTGGTATACTACTGCAAAACGAGAGGGCAGCAGCGGCAATTCTTAGTCCCGCATGCATTGCACCAAAGAGTAAGCGAACAATTCGCGTGGTATACTACTGCAAAACGAGAGGGCAGCAGCGGCAATTCTTAGTTTATTCTCCTGCGTTCAGGAATTTATACTTTTTGCTCGTGGAAACCTATTTTTTAATGGAAGAGATGCAGCTTAATATCATACATGCATATCATTTTCTTGTATACATTCGATATGAACTCGCGGAAATAACATCATGAAAAAATTAATTGTAAACTCGGATTTATTGATTGTAATCAAATTTTGTCTGCTTTGCTCAGGTACTTGAAATGTACTCATGGGAAGACGTTGCCGACCGGGTGGTACGCGCCCTTGAATATAATATAATGCACTTCGCTTTCATTTCGTTTGCATTCCGTTTCTTCTATTAGGCGAAGTATTGAAAGCTTGTCGTTACTTTATTTGCATTCACTAGCTTCTGTTAGACGAGCCCATCAACGTTTTTACTCTTTTTTCAGCCGACGGGGCTTGTTACGTTGCGCGTTTATTCTGCAGGAACAGGTGTATTTCAGCGCTCTTTTCGACCTGCCGATGTCTGCAAATCTTCGAAAAGGAATTTCCTTGTCTAATGTCCCACTGCCGCCTCACCCGCCGCCCCTTCCTACCTCCCAAGAAGCTGTTCAAGTCCTGAGGGCTCTGAACAGATGCGGCCCTTTTTCGGGGAAGTTCTTCGCTCTCGTCGCGATTGTAGACTGGTGTTTAGTTCGCTTTGTTGAGTGGCTCTTTCCAAGGTACGCTTCATTCTGCTTCGTAGTTTTAACCCTAAAGCCGGGACCCTAATACAAAAACGCAGCGATGCCTTTTCCAGTTTCTACATACATATATACATTATTATATATATATATATATATATTTAGTAGGTACTTGGTCAGTTTTCTTTCTCTTCTTGTGAGATGTGTGTTGCTGCCCGTTGAAGGGAGTCCATTGAGGAGGCGGCGTCTTTTCCGAGCGACGTCCTTTATTCGGTGAAAACAAATTTGCCGTCTCCGCTTTGATTCGTTTTATTTGCTTTCGGGTTTACGGTTTAGGGTTTAGGGTTTAGGGTTACGATCTCCTCCGCAAGTGTTGAATGGTGCAGCTTGCCCCCAACACATAATGGAGGGTTTCTGCATTTGCTCTGCTCAGCAAGGGAATTTATTTATTCACTTCTGTGTCATATTCACTGAAACAACAAGGATAGAATTATGTTTGTCTGCAGAGACAAACACTAAAACTCCGGTGTAGGTTTTTTTTTCTTTTATCTCTACAATGTGGAATGCGCTGTGATATTTGCACTGCGTGTTTGGAAATGCCGACGAACTAAACGCATTTAAAACTTGACGCATTTAAAACGTAACGCATTTGAAGTCATTCTGCAGAAAAGATGTAGTGCCACAGTATCTCTAACACTAATATTATTATTTTGTAAGAAAGAAACTAATGCATTAGCATTAGCATTAGTGTGGAACTTCACGTTCTCTGGGCAAACAGGCCCAACCTTGTGATCTACTTCAGCATCAGAGAAAGAAGAGGCGTTAAATTTGAAATCCTTTCAACGATTGAAAAGTGATATTCACTCCCCTTTAATCTGGCTATAGAGCAAAACTAATACAAGACACTTGCATGCTTCATTATAATGGTGAAGGGCTGCGGCGCTTTGTAAATAGTATTTTTATTCTACTACGAGGATATGCACAACTTTCATAACACTAACCCTCGCTAGCGGTGTTACAAGCAAACCCGAGTAGCAGGACGTGCT
>NW_013549893.1:30310-32590 GCF_000499425.1 Eimeria acervulina
TATTCACTTCTGTGTCATATTCACTGAAACAACAAGGATAGAATTATGTTTGTCTGCAGAGACAAACACTAAAACTCCGGTGTAGGTTTTTTTTTCTTTTATCTCTACAATGTGGAATGCGCTGTGATATTTGCACTGCGTGTTTGGAAATGCCGACGAACTAAACGCATTTAAAACTTGACGCATTTAAAACGTAACGCATTTGAAGTCATTCTGCAGAAAAGATGTAGTGCCACAGTATCTCTAACACTAATATTATTATTTTGTAAGAAAGAAACTAATGCATTAGCATTAGCATTAGTGTGGAACTTCACGTTCTCTGGGCAAACAGGCCCAACCTTGTGATCTACTTCAGCATCAGAGAAAGAAGAGGCGTTAAATTTGAAATCCTTTCAACGATTGAAAAGTGATATTCACTCCCCTTTAATCTGGCTATAGAGCAAAACTAATACAAGACACTTGCATGCTTCATTGTAATGGTGAAGGGCTGCGGCGCTTTGTAAATAGTATTTTTATTCTACTACGAGGATATGCACAACTTTCATAACACTAACCCTCGCTAGCGGTGTTACAAGCAAACCCGAGTAGCAGGACGTGCTTCCTGCTGAGAGATATCTGCACCCCCAAGGCGATGAGTAACTACGTCTGTACAGAATTATTATTATTATTATTATTGGTATTTATTATTATTATTATTATTATTCATTATTATTATTAAGATGCAGGGCACACCTTACAGTGAGCCGTAGCCGCTTCAATCTGCTTCACCTGAAAATAGGTTTGCTAGTCAATGCGGCGGAGTTCAAGGAAGCCTGTGCGTTCATCTAATTAGAAGTGTCGAGTATAAAATAGACTTTCGAGTATCACCATGTTTAAATTACATTCAACTTCCCTAAGGATTACATCAAGTTGATAAGTATTCCGTCAGCTTAGTGAACAGTTTACCTTTTTCTTTTCCTTGCATGCTCTAGCCATAGGCATGCCTGCGCTTACGGCAGAACTCATTTGAATAGCGCGACTGCGTTTATTAGAGAATAGCATGAGTAATTGGGAATGTTTCAAATGTAAAATTGAATTTTTATATATTATTCACCAATTCATTGAAGATAAATAATATATATTATATGTACATGCGTAAAGCACGGCGCTTGCCTTTTTCGAAGGCGCAACCGACCAACAGCGGGGAGCGCGCAGTAAGAGATGTGCCCAACACGATACGCCCAAAAGGTACTATCAAAAGTACTTGAATGACAATTTAATTGTTTAATTTTGCGGAATTTTCGATTTTTTTTGCTCGACTCGGCGTATCCTGTGAAGACACGTTTGTAGGACGAGTAGGTGGTTGCGTGTTGACAATGGGTATTTCGGTTAGAGTTTTCCTCCTGCATAATGTTTCGCACTAGATTGGAATCAACTAATTATGGAACAACTGTCGAATAAAATGGATTAAAATTATTTATTTTATGCTCTATTTCTTTGCGGTTGTCTGTGGGTGGTGGAGAGAGGTGAGTGATGTCGGGCTGGGCGGTCGGTGGCACAATACAGCAACGCGGGGGGTGGGGGGTTGATGAGTTTGTTAATCATCATAAAAGAAGGGTTCTCTTTCGCTTCATCACGAAAATTTATCTAATTATTATGTTGTTTTCCCGTTTTCCTTGAGGACATCGGTAGTTTAGGAGGGAATGCTTCGGTTTGCGGGGCCCCCTGTATTTCCCCCCAGATCTGGAGAGTTTTCGAGCCTCTCCCGCTGTTGAACGAATCTTTCCAGAGCGACCCCCGCCGTATTCTCCAATATATTTCCTTTTTAACCCCTTATATTTAATTTCACTGGGGAGAGTTTTCGTGTTTTTTTTGTAAAGTCCTACCGTCCGCCTTATGCCCGCACGAGTCGGCTGCGCAACGACAGGCAGGTCAATTGCTTAGTTGGGTGCAAAGGGGCGGCGATGTCTCGAAACGCTTGCGAATAGTTGCAGGAGGAAGCAGCTGTACATACTGCAAATACCATAGTCGCCGCCCCGTGGATTTTGTTTCGCCCTCAACAAGAAGGAAGTGGGAAGCAGGAAACGAAACACACGAGAGGTTTAATTAAGCTGTTGACGCTACGGAGGATAGATTAACTGCAGCCGCCACCTGTTGGAGTTCTTGTAGAAGCTGTTACTACTACTGATACGTTTGCAGGGGAAGGGCCTGAGGGGTGAATTTTGAATCTACAGATCTCTCTGTTGTAGCAATGGAAGCTGCTTCACAGCGCGTTGGCCACCACCACTCTGGGCGTTCGCT
>NW_013549893.1:32690-34282 GCF_000499425.1 Eimeria acervulina
GTTGTAGCAATGGAAGCTGCTTCACAGCGCGTTGGCCACCACCACTCTGGGCGTTCGCTGATGTCCGACTGCCCTCGTAGCTTCTTAGATTCAATTCCTTCGCCGATATCGCCAGCGCCTCCCGGCAGTTTGGGGTATGTTATCACTAAAGAACATGTTGATGAAATGAGGAGAATGGAGAAGCTATGTGCTGCGAAGGAGGAGAAGCTGCACAGGGAATACAAGCCGGTTTTCCTTCCTGTTGATGAGTACCTCAGCAAGGAGATTAACTGCGAGCTCATTAATGTCGATATCAGAAGTTATCCTTGGAAAAATACTCCATTTGGTAGGTCGTTGTTGCTGCTTCTCCATTCCCGCCGTTGTTATCCTGTTCAGATTACGCATTCATGAATGGAGGGAAAGCAGGCAGAAAGATGCGTAAAAATGCGCGCCGCTTTCACAACTTGCATCGAAAAAAAGTGTTTCTTTTATTTTGAAGAATTATTTTCTCCTTTAAAAAAATAACATTGAATTGCTTTTGCGTGGTTATCATTGTTCACAGGCGATGTTTACTACTCCCCGAGATACAACGATGACCGCTATACCTACAGACATGTGCTTCTCACTAATGGAGTCTCTCTGTTGTAGCAATGGAAGCTGCTTCACAGCGCGTTGGCCACCACCACTCTGGGCGTTCGCTGATGTCCGACTGCCCTCGTAGCTTCTTAGATTCAATTCCTTCGCCGATATCGCCAGCGCCTCCCGGCAGTTTGGGGTATGTTATCACTAAAGAACATGTTGATGAAATGAGGAGAATGGAGAAGCTATGTGCTGCGAAGGAGGAGAAGCTGCACAGGGAATACAAGCCGGTTTTCCTTCCTGTTGATGAGTACCTCAGCAAGGAGATTAACTGCGAGCTCATTAATGTCGATATCAGAAGTTATCCTTGGAAAAATACTCCATTTGGTAGGTCGTTGTTGCTGCTTCTCCATAGGGCGGCTTGTTATCCTGTTCAGATTACGCATTCATGAATGGAGGGAAAGCAGGCAGAAAGATGCGTAAAAATGCGCGCCGCTTTCACAACTTGCATCGAAAAAAAGTGTTTCTTTTATTTTGAAGAATTATTTTCTCCTTTAAAAAAATAACATTGAATTGCTTTTGCGTGGTTATCATTGTTCACAGGCGATGTTTACTACTCCCCGAGATACAACGATGACCGCTATACCTACAGACATGTGCTTCTCACTAATGGAGTCCGAAAAGAAGCAGAACGCGTGGCAGCAACTGTACCTGGTGCGTTATTTATTGCAAAATTTTAAATTATATTTTCTTGCCTTGTCTACAGCTGCAGTGCACTCTGCTACAGAGGGTATCTGCGTACTGCACAGAAGAAACACGAGACAGCCTCTGCCCCCGCAACTATTTTAGCTTTCAGATTCCTTTGTTCATTGGGTTTTAGGGCTTAGTATGGTTGCCTGCTTTTGTGGTTTCAGGGGGATTGCTGACGGAGGAAGTATTTGTGCATTACTTGGGCATTGTGTTGTCAAGCGGTTGGTCGCACTTTATGCTGTTTAACAAGCAGTTCAAAGAACTCATCCTCAGAAGACCAAAGG
>NW_013549892.1:0-535 GCF_000499425.1 Eimeria acervulina
CACTAGCAGCAGCAGCAGCAGCAGCAACAGCAACAGCAGCTGTAGCAGCAACAGCTGCAGCAAGTAGCAGCAGCAGCAGCAGCAAGTATTGAAACCAACAGAAAGATAATAACTGCTGATCAGCAGCAAAAGTATGAGCAGCAGCAGCAGTAGCAGCAGCAGCAGCAGCAAACTTTCCTACATATAATATACCTCCTGTTATCTGATTGAGTTTGTAATATACTCATTATTATTTTAATTATTTTAATTATTTCTATTTCTTTAAAATTAGAAAAAAATAAACGGAGATAAAACCAGAGTTTGCAGCAAAGCAAAGAAAATTATCTTTATTGAGGTGTACAGACAGCTGGCTGCGTTTTGTTTTGTATATTGTTTTGTTTATTTTTCTATAAAATTATTTAAATTTTTTATATTTTTAAATTTATTTCATTTAAATATACAAAAAGAAGCATAAAGAAAGCTCATACACCCCGCAGGACCAATGGCTAGCAGCTGCAGCAGCAGCTGCTGCTGTTGCTGCTGCTGCTGCTGTTGC
>NW_013549892.1:635-1180 GCF_000499425.1 Eimeria acervulina
TAAAAATATGTTAAAGAATACCTCAAATAAATAATTAGAGTAATAATTATAGAAACAATAGCAGCAGCAACACATGCAACTACGTGCAGCAGCAGCAGCAGCAGCAGCAACAGCAGCAGCAGCGAGGCTAGTCTCCTCTCTTTGCGGGCGTGAGATATTCTTTTAAAATTTCTACGCTTGCTTTTGATATTTCTTTCCTATTGCATAGTCTTTGTCTATTTAAACCCTAAAAAGTAGCAGCAGCAGCAAAACAGCAGCAGCAGCAGCAGCAGCAGCAGCAACAGCAGCAACAGGCACGGCGGTGTGTCCCTTCTTCTCTTGTGAGTCTGTCGAGCTCTTCATTTGCTTCATTTTTTCTTCAGTTTGTTTATTTTAGTTTATTTTTTGTTTATTTCTTCATTCTTGAGCTGTTTGCATGCGCTGTCTGCCCGACTCTTACTTCTTCTGCTGCTTTGCTGCTCTCTGTCTCCTTTGCTCTTGACTGACTGCAGCAAACACAACAACAGCAGCAGCAGCAACAGCAGCAGCAGCAGCAACTGCAACAG
>NW_013549891.1:0-15981 GCF_000499425.1 Eimeria acervulina
GTACATGAAAACCAATAAAAATATACAAATATATATGAATCCACTTGTATATATATATATATATATGTCATGTATATATATATATATATATATAAATATATGTGTATATATATGTCATGTATATATATATATATAAGTATAAATATATGTATATATAAATGTCATGTATATCAACATATATATATATATATAAATATATGCGTGTGCTTATACTGTTACTGTTATATATAGAGAAATGAATATATAAGAATATATATTACATGTGAACATGTAAACAAACAGATAATGCACATATGCATGTATATATACAAATATATATATATATATATATTTATGTATACGCATATATATATATATAATATATATATACATATATGTACATGTAAACAAATGCGTGAAGGAATATAAATAGATACGAATAAATAAATACAAGTAGTAAGGGTGCATATATAAATATATATATAAACATATATATATATATGAATATATAAATATATAAAAATAAATAAATAAATAAATAAATATGTATATATATACACGTACATATATGTCTTGTTTTGTTTTGTTTGTTTGTTTGTTTGTTTGTTTGCGAATGAACAAAATAAAATGCGTTCAGTCGTTTAACTTCTGGGATCGGCTCGCTCCCGTGTCTTTATCGGATGTGGGGTGTACATACACCTGGGCTTCTGCAGTGTCTTTGGTGAAGAAAGGGTTTGCTGCTTTGCTGCCCTTTTGCTCGTCCAAGTTTGAACTGCTGCTGCAGCAGCAAAGGATTGATGCAGCAGCAACAGCAGGCAAACGTACAGGAAACTATACAAGATTAGCAACCCCTCAGACAGGGCCTTTCATTCTTCTCTCTTTCACAGGATCGCGCAAAGATGTGCTTGCACTAGCCAGAGAAGCGGGTTAGATCCTACCGAAACCCTAAACCCTAAACCCTAAACCCTACACACTCTTCTCCCTCTTACTAGGGCATGCAAAAATGTGCTTGCACTAGCCAGAGAAGCGGGTTAGATCGTGTCGAAACCCTAAACCCGAAACCCTAAACCCTAAACCTTAAACCCTACACGTTCATCTCTCCATCTTACTAGGGCACGCAAAGATGTGCTTGCACTAGCCAGAGAAGCGGGTTAGATCGTATCGAAACCCTAAACCCTAAACCCTAAACCCTCAACCCTAAACCCTAAACCCTAAACCCTACACGTTCTTCTCCCTCTTACTAGGGCATGCAAAGATGTGCTCTCACTAGCCAGGGAAGCGGGCTAGATCGCATCGAAACCCTAAACCCTAAACCCTAAACCCTACACGTTTTTCTCTCTTTTACTAGGGATTGCAAGGATGTGCTTGCACTAGGCAGGGAAGCGGGTTAGATCGTATCGAAACCCTAAACCCTAAACCCTAGACCCTAAACCCTACACCTTTTTCTCTCTTTTACTGGGGCATGTATGCATATTGTTGCACTAGGCAGAGAAGCTGGTAAGATGCTATCTAAACCCTAAACCCTAAAGCTAGCCCTCACGCTCTAAACCCTAATCTCCAAGCATTATTTCTAACACCGTAGAGCGTATAAGCTAGAGGGTAAACGCTGAAGCCCTAGCTTGCTGCCAAACCCTAGCAAACCCTAGCAAACCCTAGCAAACCCTAGCAAACCCTAGCAAACCCTAACAAACCCTAACAAACCCTAGCAAACCCTAGCAAGCCCTAACAAACCCTAACAAACCCTAGAGAGCGAAGCGCACCCGCATCAATATCCTTCGTGTTGTTTGTCTGCTGTCTCCGTTTGAGAAACTGCAGATGACAGATTAAAGAGGGTTTGCTGCAGGGGTGTTGTTTGTTTGTAGCTGTCTCTCTTTGTTGTTTCTTTATCTCTTGCGGTGTATGCACGTTGGAGTGTATGCATGATGCTGGGCTTCACCCTTTTTTCTGTCTTTGTTTGCATTTGTCTCCTCCTGCCCACTGCTGTTGTTTTAATATATCTTTAGGTGTATCCTCACCTCCATCAGGTGTCTCCTTTTGTCTCTTTCTATCTACCGCATTGTGTTTAGGGTTTAGAGTTTAGGGTTTAGGGTTTGTATCAGCGTTTGTGCTGTGGCGTTGTTTTGCTGAAGGCCTTCTCGAGCCCCATCCATGATTAGGGTTTAGAGTCTAGGCTTTAGGGTTTACGGTTTAGGGCTTATTTAGGGTGTTTAGGGTTTAGGGTATACGGTTTAGGGAGTTGTCGTTTTGTTTAGGGTTTAGGGTTTCATGCGTTGGGGTTTAGGGTTTTAAAGCAAGGATTGATGCTGGGCTGTTCTTCTGTGTCCCTCTACTTTTAGGGTTAGGGTTTGGGGTTTAAGTGCTAGGGTTTAGGGTTTAGGGTTTATGTTCTAGGGTCTAGGGTTTAGGGATTAAGTTCTAGGGTTTAGGGTTTAGGGTTTATTTAGGGTTTAGGGGGTGCGGCATCCGGTATAGGGTTTATTGCTTATAGCCGAGACTTTGTTTTTTATTTATTATGTATTATTATTTATTATTTATTTATTGTTTATCAATTGTTATTTATTTATCCTTCATTATTTATTTTATAACATTTGTTTTTGTTATTTACAGTGTACGTTTTATTGTTTATTGCGCAGTATGCATTTTCTTAATTTCTTCTGTCTTGTTTGTTGTTTATTGTTTGTTGTTTATTGTTTGTGTTTAGGGTTTAGGGTTTAGGGTTTAGGGTTTATTATTATTTGTTTGTTTGTGTATTATATGTGTGTATTATTAATTAAATATATTATATAAAATATAATCCTAAATAATACACTGCATATTAACTACGTTCTTCTCTATATATTCTTTTGTTTTGTTTATTTTTTCTTGTCTATCTTTAGCTTACGCATGCTTACTGTCTCTTCGAGCTCCTCTCGGTATTTTAAGCTGGGGACCACCCCCTGCAGTTGGCGAGACATTTGCACGTCTAGGAGAAATAATAGCAAATAAACAATTACGATTAAACGCTACAAATAATGCAGACAGACTCGCACAGGTAAACTGTGTTTGTTTGTTTGTCTGTTTATTTGTTTGTTTGTTTGTTCGTTTGTTTGTTTGTTTGTTTGTTTGTTTGTTTGTTCGTTCAAGCTCTATCTCGCTCGCTACAGAGCTCTTCTAGGGTTTAGGGTTTAGGGTTTAGGGTTTAGGGTTTGTTTGTAGGTAATGGGCGAACTTGATAATGCCGTGAACTCCATACTCAGACAAGTATCATATGACCGATTCGAGGTATGCCTAAATTCTAAACCCTAAACCCTAAACCCTAACCCTAAACCCTAAACCCTAAACCCTTGTTGGCTTTGTGGGGTTCGACAGGAGTTGGTTCATGAGGCTCGCGAAGAAGGTCTTTTGTTTCCAGAGCAGCTGGGGGAGCTCTGGCTACAGGCAACCCAGTGAGTAGCTGCAGCAGCAGCAGCAGCAGCAGCAGTTGCTGCTGCTGCTGCTGCTGTTGCTGCTGCAGTACCTGAAAGGGCAGCAAACTGCGGTCAAAGGGCTTATGGTGTTAGTTCAGCAAGAAAGGAGACACAACAAAGGAGACAGACAGAAGAAGAGACAAGGGAGACAGGAGAAGCAGCAGCAGCAGCAAGACAGAGAGCCCTGGGCTAGCTAGACTGCACAGCAGCAAACCAACATAGGAGGCAAACAGGCTAGCTGTTAGCTAGCTAGCTAGCTCGCCATCTCTAGCTAGCTAGCTAGCTAGCTAGCTAGCTAGCTATCTAACTAGAGGGGCATAGAGCGTAAGAACCGACAGATAGAGTGCAGGTAGTTGACCGTTTAGCTAGCTAGCTAGCTAGCTAGCTAGCTGACGAGGGAACGCAGAAAATGGATGAGAGGGACGAGGGCCTGGGCGCTGTTGGGGCTGTATCCCAATTGCTAGGGGGAGCGGAGGCTAATAGCTAGTTAGCTAGTTAGCTAGCCAGCTAGCTGGATAGCTAACTAGCTAGCTAGCTAACTAGCTAGCTAGCCAGCTAGCTAGCTAGCCAGTTAGCCCCTGATCCCCCCAACTATATATAGGCTAGCTAGCTAACTGGCTAGCTAGCCAGCTAGCTAGCTAGCGGGTGGAGATTGCTGACACCGCAGGATTTTGGCGGAGTGAATAGGAGAAGAAATAAAGATAATGAGTAATGTTTAAGTTTGTGCTTATGCTTCTTTTTGCGTTTGTTTATCTGTATGTTTGCTTTCAAGAAAAATATATGTAATTATAGAGAAAGATAAACGTACACATAAACACAAAACAACATAAACATAAACATAAACATAAACAGAAGCAAAAACAATAAAGACGCCAGCATAAATTTGTTTGTTTTTATGTTTATTTCTGTGTTTTGCTTTTTTCAGAGAAATGTTCGGTGCTGGGGGTTCGCTGTTTGACTCTTTTGGGCCGATCCACCGCACGTGGGCCTTAGTAATGCATTTTCATACATCTCCATTTGGGGTATATCTATTTGCTTTAGCTCAGCTAGCAGCAGATTTGCTGCTGCGGCTGCTGCAGCAGCAGCCAACCCAAGCGCAGCAAAAGCTGCTCGCCCTCCTTACGCAAAGTAAACCAAATACAACTCCTAAACAACAGCAGCAGCAAAAACAGCAGCAGCTGTTCAACTCCTCAGTCAAGGAACCAGAAGGAGGAGGAGACAAGAAAGCAACAGCAGCAGCAGCAGCAGCAGCAGCAGCAAGAGCCACAGCAGCAGAGCAGCAGCAAAGCAAAAGGAAAATAAATGAAGCAGACGAGTCCGACGCAATAACGACGGACTCCGAAGGGGACTATTTCCACCCTGGAGACGATCCTGGAGACGACCCCACACGCGATCCCGGAGACGATCCCAGACACGATCCCAGACACGATCCCAGGCACGATCCCAGAGATAGAGACAACTTGAATGAATTAGCAGAAGAACAGCTCCTTTTCTCTCAACTCTTTGAAACCCTCGACCTCAACCCCCACGATGTCGCTGTCTGGCAGGAGGCTCTCAAAAACCACTTAGGTAGCAGCAGCAGCAGCAGCAGCAGCAGCAGCAGCAGCAGCAGCTTTTTTTGGTTGCTTGTTTATTTGTTTGTTTGTTTTTTTAGCAATGTTTGTCTCGGCTTAGTTTGTTGGATTGTTGTTTCTGTCTCTGTTTACTTCAGTGTTTTATCTTCTTTGTTTGTCTCTGTCTCCTTCTTATCTTTGTCTCTTTGTCTCTGTCCCTTTGTTCTTATCTTTGTCTCTTTGTCTCTGTCTCCTTCTTCTTATCTTTGTCTCTTTGTCTCTGTCTCGTTGTTCTTACCTTTTGTGTCTCTGTCTCTTCTCTGTGTCTCCGTCTCCTTTCTCTTTTTCTTTATCTTTTTCTGTCTCTGTTTTTTTTGCTTTTGTTTTGTGTCTCTCTTTCTTTTCTCTGTCTCCTTTGTCTTTCTCTGCTTCTTTTGTTTCTTTCTGTTGTTTATCTGGTTTTCTGTCTCTGCTCTCTCTCCTTATCTCTCTCTGTGTCTCTCTGTCTCTCTCTGTCTCTCTCTCTCTCTGTCTCTCTCTCTCTCTCTGTCCCTCTCTCTGTCTCTCTCTCTCTCTCTCTGTCCCTCGCTCTGTCTCTCTCTCTCTCTCTCTGTCTCTGTCTCTCTCTGTCTCTTTGTCTCTCTTTCTTTGCTTGCACTATGTAAATATTTTAAGATTGGTCTGTATTTGGTGTTTATGTTTCGGGTGTATATGCAGGTAGTTTGTTAGATGAAGCGGAGGACTTGTGGCGGGTGATGTCTCAAAAGAATCGTTCAGGTGTACATACACCTAAAACAAAGCAAACAATTGGTGTAGAGGAGACAAATAAATAAATGTTCTTTATTTTCTTCTTCTTTAAACAACGCAAAGGACAAATAAAAATAAAATAAATTAACACACAAATTAATATTCATACATACTCTCAGGTGTATGCATGCAACTGCGATGATGTTTATTTGCTTGAACTTGTCTCTATTTTTTTCTCTCTTTGTCTGTCCTCGTTAACTTCTTTTTTCTAGCTAGAGTGTCTCCTCCGCTGCTGCTGCTGCTGCTGCTGCTGCAGTATTTATGTTGAACCCCTAGCTTGCAGCAGCTCCTTTGATGCAGCAGCAGCAACTTGCATGCGACACAGAGACATTCTTGCTGCTGCGGAAACAGCAGCAAGAGAAGGAGACAGCTAGCTGGTGATGCTGCTGCTGCTGCTGATCCAGGCTGCACAGCAGCAGCAGCAGCAGCAGCAATAACAGCAGCAACAACCGCAACAAACCGTTTTGGTCGTTGCAATAGGTGTACACAGCACTCTAGGCTCTCCTGATAGCAGCCTGCAAACCCTAAACCCTAAACCCTAAACCCTAAACCCTACACTACTACCTAGGAAAGCTTCTGAAGATTAAAGGCCTAACTAAGGCAGCTTAACGCTAGCATCAAGGCATCTCTTGCTGCTGCGAGTTTTGCTGCTGCAGCTGCAGCTGCTGCAGCTGTTACTGCTGTCGCTGCTACACCGGCTACAGATATTGCTGCTGTTGATGATGTTGCTGCTGTTGCTGCTGCAGCGGGTAGTGGTGCTGCTGCTGCTCTTGCTGCTGTTGGTCTTAATGCAGATATCTTTAAATTAAGCATAAAACATCAACACTAGATTTGTGTGTATGGTATAGGCCATCGGCCCAGAGCCCCCAGCACCCTAAACCCTAAACCCTAAACCCTAAACCCTTGCTAAGCCATGAGGAAGCTAAACCTCCTCATAATGAATAAAAACAAGACAAGATTCTGTAAACCCTAAACCTTCGCTCTCGCCGCATCTGAGACGAAGCTGTCCCACTACTGGTGACTTCCAGGAGACTTAGGGTTTAGGGTTTAGGGTTTAGGGTTTAGGGTTTGTGTACACTGTAACACAAATATTAAGGCTAAATTAACAAAGAAGTTTTCATTTTTACTGAGGCCTTCGGAGTACAATACGCGAGAGCAGGATCAGCCGATCCGCCTGTCGGAGGCGGGGCCCTAAACCCAAAACCCTAAACCCTAAACCCTAAACCCTAAACCCTAAACCCTAAACCCAGAATTCTAAACCCCGAGTTATGACTTTCCTTCTTGATTAAATTTTGTGTTGTTTTTGTTTTTATTGGGTCGGCGTTAGCGGAGCTTCGCAGTGAAGCGTAGCATTCCGCTGCAGTCCCTAAACCCTAAACCCTAAACCCTAAACCCTAAACCCTAAACCCTAGGATGGCGGAGGCTCTGGTGAAGGCTGTGTTGCGTGGCGATGAAGAGGCCGTGAGGCGGCTGCTCGAGGAGGGCGCGGACCCCTCTGCTGTTACCAAGAAGGGCTGTGAGATACCTAGCAGCAGCAGCAGCAGCAGCGCGAGAGCAGCAGCAGCAGCAGCAGCAATGACATAGGCTGCGCATACACCCAAGGAAACTGCAAGGAAGCATCAACACACGACAAAGGAGGCCCAGAGACACATGCAACCCCAGACAGCATAGCAGCTGCATTGTGTCCTATTGCTGCTGCTGATGCTGCTGCTGCTGCTGCTGCTGCTGCAGTGTCTGCGTTGCACGTTGCTGCTCGAGAAGGAGACCCCCTCGTGCTGGCTGCCATCCTGGAGTCCCCTGCAATATTCATCAACTCTCCAGATGTACTTTGCTGCTCTTGCTGCTGCTGCTCTTGCTGCTGCTCCTGCTGCTGCTGCTGCTGTTGCAGCTGCTCTCGTTGCTGCTGCTCTCGTTGCTGATGCTCTCGTTGCTGCTGCTCTTGCTGCTGCTGTTGCTCGTGCTACTGCTGTTGCTGTTGCTGATGCTCTCGTTAGTGCTGCTCTCGTTGATGCTGCTCTTGTTGCTGCTGCTTTTGCTTCTGCTGCCCTTGGTCCTGCGCGCTCGTGTTGCTGCTGCTGTTGCTGCTGCTGCTGCTCCTGCCATTGTTGCTGCTGCAGGTGCTGATGCTGCTGCTGCGGCTCCTGTTACTCGTGCAGCTGCTGGATTTTTTGCTGCTGCTGCTACTGCTTTTGCTGCTGCACTTGCTGTTGTCTCTCTTAGTGGGGCGCCTCCTCATGCTGTTATTTCTTCTGCTATTTTTGCTGCCTGCTGCTGCTGCTGCTGCTGTTGCTGCTGCTGCTTTGCTGCAGCGAGACAACGGCTACACTGCGCTCTTGCACGCGATCTCAGGTTGCCGAGGAGAACAGTCAATAGTCAGGCAAAGTGCGCCCGCTGCTGCTGCTGCTGCTGCTGTGTTGCTGCTGCTGCTGCTTTTGTTGTTGTTGCTGCTGCTGCTGATGCGGATGCTGTTGCTGCTGCTCTTTACTCTCGCGTTGCGTCTGCGCTTTACCTAGAATCATACTGCGTCTGTTGCTGCTGTTGTTGTTTCTGCTACTGCTGCTGGGAATTGTGCTGCTCCTGCTGCTGCAGCAGCAGCATTTGCCGCTGCTGTTGCGCGAGTGGCTGAGGTGTACATGCAGCTCGTTCTGCTGCTGCTTGCGTCTGTGCTTAGTTTTGAGTGTTAATGGCTGCGACCCGAAAGCAACCGACAAAGAAAAAAACAACGTGCGTTTGCTGCTGCTGCTGCAGCCCCAGTCTGCTTCGCTTCTGTTGCTGCTGCTGCTGTTGCTGCTGCTGCTGCTTCTGCTGCTGCTGCTCCTGCTGCAGGTGATGCATGCGGGTTTTATATCTTTTGAATTGCTGCTGCTGCTGCCTTTCTGTTGCTGTGCGCCTGCAGGGCCTGCATTTAGCTGCCAGTAAGGTTGCTGCTGTTTTCGCTGCTGCTGCTGCTGCTGCTGCTGCTGCTGCTGCCTGCCCTGCCTGTAAGTAGGTGCGCTGCATGCGTTATTGCTGCTGGTTTTGCTGTTGCTGCTGCTGCAGCGATGGGTCAGACGGAAGTCGTGTCTCTGCTACTCAACCGAGGGGTCCCTCGCGAAGCGACCAATGCTTATGGAGGTGTGCTGCTGCTGTTGCTGCTGCTGGTGCTGCCGTTGCTGCTGATACTGCTGCTGCGGATGCTGATGGTGCTGCTACTGTTGGTGATGCTGCTGGTGGTGCGGCTGCTGTTGGTGGCGCTGCTGCTGCTGCTGGTGGTGGTGGAGGTGCTGCTGCCGCTGCTGCTGCTACTGCTGCTGCTGCTGCTTGGGTTGCTGCTGCTACTGCTGCTGCTGGTGCTGCTGCCGCGGTTGGTGCTGCTGCTGGTGGTGGTGGTGCTGCAGCTGTTGGTGCTCCTGCTGATGCTGCTGCTGCAGCATAGTACGCACATGTTTCCTGCTGCTGTTGCAGTGGCTTCTTGCTGTTGGCTACTTAGCACGGCAGCGGCTGCAGCTGCAGCATATTTGCCTCTGCTGCTGCTGCTGCTGCTGCTGCTGCGGTGTACACGCAGATACCCCGCTGCATTTAGCACTAAAGGAGGGAAATGAGGAGACCGCGCTGCTGCTGCTGCAGCGGGGGGCCAACCCCAATGCTAAGGACGCTGCAGGCGCCACCCCGCTGTCAGTGCTGCAGCAGCAGCAGCAACAGTAGCAGCAGCACAAGCAGCAGTAGCAGTACCAGTAGCAGCAGCAGCACCAGTAGCTGCAGCAGTAGCCGTAGCAGCAGCAGTAGCAGTAGCCGTAGCAGCAGCAGTAGCAGAAGCAGCAGCAGTAGCCGTAGCAGCAGCAGCAGCAGCAGAAGCAGCAGCAGCAGCAGCAGCAGCACCAAAGGTACCAGTAGTTGTGTAGCAGCGCTCCTAGCAAGACGCGTGACTGTTGCTGCTGCAGCCCAGCCAACAGATGTAGCAGCAACGAGCTTGAAACCGCAGCAACAGGAGCAGCAGCAACAACAGAAGGAGCAGCACCAATAACAGCAGCAGCAACAGCAGCCCAATCTGCACTAAGTGCTTCATCACAGTTTCGAGCCGAAGCAGACACAGCAGCAGCAACAACAACAACAACAGCAGCAGCAGCAACAGCAACGGCAGCAGCAGCAGCAACAGCAACAGCAGCAGCAGCAACAGCAGCAGCAGTATGTGTGTATGTGCTTGCTGCTGCAGCCACATTGCAGTTGGCAACAGGCTGCTGTCTGCTGCAGTTCAAATAATAAACAGCAAAAAGTTTGACCCCGATGAATGCAGAGACGCAGAAGGGAATACCCCAATGCATGTTGCTGCTGAAGAGGTGGGCTTCTGCTGCTGCTGCTGCTGTTGGTGGTGGTGGTGGTGCTGCTGCTGTTGCTGTTCCTGCTGCTGCTGCTGCTGCTGCTTCTCTAAGGTGGCAAGGAAACGAGCGCGTGTAGCGGTGAAGACCCACAGGGATGCAACAGCAGCAGAAGCAGCAGCAGCAGCACCACCACCACCACCAGCTGCTGCTGCTGCTGCTGCTTTCCCTTTTGCTGTTGTTATTGCTGCCATTGGCACTGCGGTTCCTGCTGATGAATACTCCGCTGCTGCTGCTGCTGATGCTGCTGCTGCTGCTGCTGCTGCTGCAGGGTCTGAGCACTCTGATGCAGCAACTACAGGAGGCAGGGTTTTCCCTTGACACCCCCAACTTGGCAGGTACGCAGCAGCAGCAGCAGCAGCAGCAGCAGCAGGAGCAGTAGAATGTGCCGCTGCAGCAGCAGCAGCACAAGATGCAGCAGCAACAGCAGCAACATCGACAGCAGCAACAACACCAACAGCAGCAAAATCTTTTACTTGTATTCAGGATTAACTCCCGCTGCTATTACTGAGAGGAGGAAACACCAAATGGAGGTGAAAGATACACCTAGTTTGCTGCTGCTGCTGCAGCAGCAGAGGCTGCTGCTCCTGCTGCTTGGACGCAGATGCGTCCTGTGCACACCTTTGCTGCTGCTGCTGAGGCTGCTGCTGCCGCTGCTGCTGCTGCTGTTGCTGCTGCTGCTGCAAGCAAGGTCCCGAGTCATTGTTTGTTTTGCGCTGTTTAGGAGGAGGAGTCAAAGAGGCGCGCTGCGCTGCAGGTACATCCTTCCTGCAGCAGCAGCAGCAGCAGCAGCAAGTGCAGCAACTGCAGCAAAAGCTGCTCCACCCATTGGCGTAGTTGCAGAATCCCCAGGAGCAGCAGCAGCAGCAGCAGCAACAGCAAAATCAGCGAACGCTCCTCCCACTAAAGCCTTCTTTTCTGCTGCTACTGCTGTTGCTGCTGCTGCTGCATCTGTGTTTGCTGCTGCAGGAGCGGGGGGAGCGGAAGAGACAGCAAGCAGCAGCAGCCATGCAGCAGACAGAAGTAACTGCCTTTTGTGTTGCTGCTGATCTTTCGCACGCTGTGCAAGAGACATTTTATAGAAAGAGGTTTATCTACGTTGACGAGGCCTTCCTCACACTCGATGTAATCTGCTGCTGCTGCTGCTGCTGCTGCTGCTGCTGCTGCTGCTGGTGTTGCTGTTGTTGCTGTCGCTGCTGCTGATGCTGCTGATGCTGCTGCTGTTGTTGCTATTGCTGCTGTTGTTACTGCTGCTTCTGTTGTTGCTGCTGCGGTCGTTGCTGCTGCTGCTGCTGCTGTTGGTGGTGCTGTTGTTATTGCTGCTGCTGCTGTTTTTGGTGGTGATGCTGCTGTTGTTATTGCTGCTGT
Source organism: Eimeria acervulina (assembly GCF_000499425.1). Classification (NCBI taxonomy): domain Eukaryota; phylum Apicomplexa; class Conoidasida; order Eucoccidiorida; family Eimeriidae; genus Eimeria; species Eimeria acervulina. Next base: position 11,509 of record NW_013549891.1, read on the forward strand.
TGTGTTTGCCGCTGCTGCTGTTCTTGCTGCTGCTGCTGCTGCTTTGGGGGTTGGTGTGATGCTGGCCTCCCTGCTTTTCTTGCTTCCGTTTGCTTGGCGTTGCTGCTGTTGCTGTGGCTGTTGCTTCTGCTGCTGCTGCTGCTGCAGCTAGCCTTTTCTCTTCTGCAGCTGCATGCTGCATTATAATGTGTGCTTGCTGGCATGCGGCATCTCCTTTGCTGCTGTTGCCGTTGCTGTTGCTAATGCTGCTGCTGTTGCTGCTGCTGCTGCTGCTGCTGCTGCTGCAGGAGACAGATCTGCGTAAGATCGGCCTCAACGCTACCGAGCGTCTCGCCTTCAAGGAGGTAGAGTGCATACACGCAGCTGCATGCGGTTGCAGCAGCAGCAGCACTAGCAGCAGCAGCAGGAGCAGTAGCACCAAGAGTATGCTAACATCACCAGAGAAGATGACAGCGGGAGCTGCAGGCAGTTCTGCTGCTGCTGCTGCTGCGCTGTGCTGCAGGCTGTCGAGAACCGCAGGAAGGAGGAGATTAGACAGCGTAGGCGCTGCTGCTGCTGCTGCTGTCTTGCTGCTGCAGTTCCTCCCGTCGGGTTGCTGTTGCTGCTGTTACCTCGTTGCTACCTCACTCTGCTGCTGTCTCCCTGCTGCAGTTGCTTCTGCCCTGCTGCAGCAATTGCTGCTCCTTTAGTGTCTCCTCTGTTGCTGCAGTTGGCTGTCTTCTCTTTTATTGCTGCTAGCCATTGGCCTTTGCTTCCCTTGCTGCTGTTCATGATCATACTGTCTTGCTACTGCTGCTGTTGTTGCTGCTGCTGTTGCTGCTGCTGCTGTTGCTGCTGCTGTTTAGGCGAGCTTGAGGAAGAGGAGCAGAGGGTTGCTGCAGCTAAGCAGACACGCCGCCTTCGGATTGCTGCGTTCAGTAGGTTGTTGGCGCTGCTGTTGCTGCTGCTGCTGCTGCTGCTCATGCTACTGGAGTTGATGCTCCTAGAGCCGCCCCTGCTGCTGCTGCTGCTGCTTCGTCTGCTGCTGCTGCTGTTGCTGGGCATAGGGTTTGTTCTGGCGCTGTTGCTGCTGCTGCTGCCGCGGGTGCAGCTTACAGAATGGAGGCGTGACATGCAATCTCTTGTGCTGCTGCTGCTGCTGTTGCTGTTGCTGTTGCTGCTGCTGCGGCTCAGTCGTTGTACTTGCTGCCTTCGTGCTGCTGTACATTGGCTTGCAGCTGGTAGTGTTGCGACAGCAGCGCTAAGATGTCTCTTTCTTGCTGCTGCTCCTGCTGCTGCTGCTGCTGCTGCTGAGTTGCCAGATGGCAGCAGGCGGACAGGCGCGGCAACGCACGAACAGCAGCAGCAGCAACAACAACAAAAGCAGCAGCAGCAACAACAAACGGAGCATCTGCAGCAGCACCAGCAGGAGCAGCAGCTGCAGCTGCAGCATGTAGTAAACAAGCTGCTTCATCAGGTGTACAGTAACTGCTCAAGGCACAGCCTTGCAGCAGGTGGTGTTGCGGCTGCCACTGCACTTAGGCAGCAGCAGCAGCAGCAGCAGCAGCAGCAGCAGCAGGTTTGCGGCTGCTGTTGCTGCTGCTGCTGTAACTGCTGCAGCAGAGTTTTTCTGTGGGGAGATGGTCGCCTCCAAGAGACACTTCATTTCCTAAAGACTAGCGTTTTAACTGCAGTGTCTGCAGCATCACTTGCTGCTGCTGCTGCTGCTCCTATTGCTGCTGCTGCTGCTGCTGCTGCTGCTGCTGCTGCTGTTGCTTCTACTGCGTCTGAAGCCACTAGGCTGGGCATACACCGCACATGCAGCAGCAACCCCACAGGCGTTTTGCTATAATATATTTGTTTGTCTCTCTTTTGTTTATTATTTATCTGCTATATGTGTCTCTTGTCTTCTGTATATTATTTATTATCTACTGTCTCCTTTTGTCTTCTATTATCTTCTTTTTATTTATTTATTTCTCTCTCTTATTCTTCTGTCTCTCTTTGTCTCCTTCTTGAATTGCATTTGTCTCTGTTTATTATATATTTTGTGCTGCTTTCATCTGCTTGGCTGATCTCTGTCTGTTTCTTGTCTCCTTCGTCTCTGTAGCTGTCTCCTTATTACTTATCCCTGTCTCTTTATTGTTTATGTTTGTCTCTTCATTTATTTCTTTTGTCTGTCTCTTTATTTATAGCTTCTGTCTGTCCCTTTATTGTTTATGCTTGTCTCTTTTTTTATAGCTTTTGTCTGTCCCTTTATTTATTGCTTTTGTCTGTCTCTTTATTTATTGTTTATGTCTGTCTCTTTGTTGTTTATGTCTGTCTCTTTATTGTTTATGTCTGTCTCTTTATTGTTTTTGTCTGTCTCTTTATTTATTGTTTTTGTTTGTCTCTTTATTTATTGTTTATGTCTGTCTCTTTATTGTTTATGTCTGTCTCTTTATTGTTTTTGTTTGTCTCTTCGCGTGCGTCTGTCTCTTTGTTTGTCTCTGTCTTTTTTTGTCTCTTCTTCCTTGCATTGGCGGCTGTCTCCTTATTTTTATTTTATATTTATCTTTATTTATTTATTTATTTATTTATTTATTTGTTTGTTTATTTGTTTATCTTTATTGATTGTCGTTAATATTATTTTTGTCTATTTACTGTTTGCTGCTGCATTTTAATTGTCTTCCTGTCTCTTCATTGTTTATTATTATTATTATTATTATTATTATTATTATTATTATTATTTGTCTCTGTCTCTTTATTGTTTGTTATTATTATTATTAGTGATTACTATGAATAATTATCTTATTATTAGTTTTTGTCTGTCTCTTCTTCTGTCTCTTTCTGTTTATCTTTTGTCTCCTTGTCTGTCTCCTGTCTCCTCCTCCCGCTCTCTCTAAACCCTCCCCCTAAACCCTAAACCCTAAACCCTAAACCCTAAACAGTAAACCCTAAAACCTCATATGTCTATCAATATCCCTACCCCGGGCGGGCCGCTCTCAGGGTTTAGGGTTTAGGGTTTAGGGTTGAATAATAGCGAATCATCTGCAGCAGGTTAATATAATATAATGCAGCAGGAAGATAAGGGTTTAGGGTTTAGGGTTTAGGCAGTAGGAGAGTATTCAGAATCATCTGCAGCACGTTTATATAATGCAGCAGGATCATCTCCTCCTTCAATTTGCTGCGGGAGACCCGCAGCCTTTGCCTTCGCCCAAGCCATTGAGTAGTCTTGGGGTGTTAACCAAGAGCTCATCACTATAAAACGAGGCAGCTTGCTGCTGCTGCTGCTGCTGCTGCTGCTGCTACTGCTGCTGCTGCTGCTGCTGCTGCTGCTGCTGCCGTCGTCCAGCTTGAGGAGGCGGGAGTAGAGGTAACCTGAGAGCCACAAACAGCAGCAGCAGCAGCAGCAACTGAGACGCTATGACCAATTATGCTGCTGCTGCAGCAACAAACAGAGCGGCTACAAAGCCCCAGCAGCTGCTGACAGCAACACAAACAAGAAACAAATTTCTGTAGCAGCTGCAACAGCAGCTGCACGAGCCGCAGCAGAAGAAACAGTGGAGGCTGAAGCAAGAGCAGCAGGACCCACAAGTGCAGCAGCAGCAGCAGCAGGAGCAGCAGCAAGCGCAGCAGCAGCAGCGTATGTGAGTAGCTTACCTTGCTGCTGTTGAAAGAATCTATGTAGGTCTTTGATTTTTTCTATGGTTTTGTCTTCTTCTGTTTTGTCTGCATGCAGTTTGCTGAGGTGTACATACTGCTGCTGCGACTGCAGCGGGAACAGCTCATATGCTGTATCTTTGTCAGGGCAGGCGAAGCTAAACCCTAATGCACCGCCTGTTATGAAGCAAATACACCTGCCTATACACCCTAGCCATGTAGCCTTCTGCTCTGCATGAATCAATAGACGAGGGGCCATCCTGCTGCTGCTCCTGCTGCTGTTGCTGCTGCTGTTGCTGCTGCTGCTGCTGCTGCTGTTGCGGAGAGAGCGGGCAGAGTTATGCTGCAGCAGTATCCTGATCTACGAAAGGAGGCTGCCTCCGGGGTTTGCTGCTGCTGCTGATCCTGCTGCTGTTGACCCTGCTGCTGCTGCTGCTGCTGCCCCTATGACAAGGAGACTGTTGTACACCAGCAGCAGCAGCAGCAGCAGCAGCAGCAGCAGCAGCAGCAGCAGGTATACTACGAGGCGATGGCGAGGCCTTTGGGCCTCAACTGAAGAGTAGCATTGGAGACAGCAGAAACAGACGCCTCCAACTTTGAGGGTTTAGGGTTTAAAAGACTCACGATACACCTCGAGACTTTAGAATTTACTGTCGAGGGTTTAGGGTTTAGGGTTTAGGGTTTAGGGTTTGAGAACGCTTGAATGTGTACACTGCAGTGAACTGCTCCAACACCACCAAAATGAAGACGAAACCCCTAAAACATCATAAACTTGCGAAACAGGATCTGCTGCTGCTGCTGCAGCGGGAGTAGCAGCAGGGCAGCAGCAGCAGCAGCAGCAAGAGCTGCTGCTGC
>NW_013549891.1:16081-36005 GCF_000499425.1 Eimeria acervulina
GGCAGCAGCAGCAGCAGCAGCAAGAGCTGCTGCTGCTGCTGCTGCTGCAGTTCCGTGGGGCCCCCTGGGGGCCCCCCCGTGCATGCGCTTGCAGTTTCAGTGTCTTCTTCTGGCTGCTGCATCTAAACCTTTATTTCTAGGGCGCTAAACCCTAAACCCTAAACCCTAGATCCTAAACCTTGGACCCTAAACCCTAAACCCTCAAACCCTTGGGGTGAAGGGCCTGCTGCTTACGAAGGTGGGCCGAGCAAGCCCCAAGCTGCAGCAGCAGCAGCAGCAACAACAACAACAGCAGCAGAAGTGGTATCAGCTGCAAGATCCACAGCAGCCGCAGCAGCAGCAAGCAGCAAAGGAGTAAGAAGGCCAGCGAAGATGAGCGGAAGCAACGGCAAGCCGCCAGCAGCAGCAGCAGCAGCAGCAGCAGCAGAAGCAGCAGCAAAGGGTCTTCCCCCAGCTCCCCCTGGCTGTCGGTGGATGACAGAAGGACCTGACGGGTCTCTTATTGATCTGCAGCAGCAGCAGCAGCAGCAACAGCACCAGCAGCAGGAAGGAGACCTTGAGGACCTCTCCTCTGACGACGAGGCTGCAGCAGCAGAAGCAGCAGCAGCAGCAACAGCAGATGCAGCAGATGGAGATGGTCCTCCCAAAGAGCTGCTGCTGCATCCGCAGCTGCTAGAGAGCCGAAAGCGGTGGCTGCTTGCTGCATGCGAAGCAGCAGGAGACACTGTTTGCTGCCTGGCGTTTAACAGACCTCAGCAGCAGCAGCAGCAGCAACAGCAACAGAAGGAGCAGCAGCAACAGCAGCAGCAACAGCAGCAGCAGGCGCCGCCGTTCCTTGCAGTAGGCGCTTCTGATGATTTGTGTCGTTTGTATGATTTGACTAAGCTCTCGCCCCCAGCAGCAGCAGCAGCAGCAGCAACAGCAGCAGCAGCAGCAGCAACAGCAGCAGCAGCAGCATCATCACCAGACACAGCAGCAGCAGAAGCAACAGCAGATGTGGAGGAGCAGCATTTGAGTGCTGCAGTGACTCTGCGTGATGCAGGAGACTCTGTCTCTTGTGTCTCCTTTTCGTCTGACGGTTTGCTGCTGGCCTGCGGCTCTTTCGACGGCTGCGTTCGGGTGTACAGCACCCAGGCAGCAGCAGCAGCAGCAGCAGCAGCAGACACAGCAGCAGCAGCAGCAGGAAAAGGCGTGCTGCTGCAGGAGCTACGGGGCCCGTGTGAAGGGATTGCTGCTGTGTCTTTTCATCCTCGGGGCTACGCGCTGCTAGCCGCCTCCGAAGACAAAACTGCATGGGTATGGCTGCTGCCTCCTTCTTGGGGGTCTCCAGCAGCAGCAGCAGCAGCAGCAGCAGCAGCAGGAGGAGGGGGAGGCGCTCAGGGCTTGAAGCCTGCGGTTGTGCTGCATGTGTTTGCTGCTGCTAGCCCCCTAACTTGCTGCTGCTTCAGCAGCAGCGGCAGCCGCTGTCTTGTAGGAGGTGCATGCGGAGCTGTCTCTCTTTTTGCTGCGCGAGATGGGCAGATAGTCTCTTCTTTCGTTCACCCCACAGCAGACAGCCAGGCGAGAGCAGCAGCAGCAGCAGGGCCTGTTGCTCCCCGCAGCAGCAGCAGCAGCAGCAGCAGCAACGGGATGGATTTAGATGAAGAGGCTGAGGAACAAGGGGCGGTTTGTTTAGCTGTCGATACACCCCACAGCTGCTGCCTTGTGGGGTACGAAGACGGATATATCTTAGGGATAAATGAAGAGACAGGAAAGGCTTTTGTGTCTGTGAGAGGGCATGCAGCTGCTGTTGAGTGTTTGCTGCCTGTACACCCCAAACACCGCCTCTATGCCTCTTCTTGGGGGCCCCAGGGCCCCTCGGCTACTCTTTTAATCTTTTCTGCAGGTCTTGATGGTAAGATCCGTCTGTGGAATCTGAGCAAGAAGACAGTTAAACTCACGTTCGACTGTACGTACACCCCAGTACCTGTGGGGCCCTCCGCAAGCAGCAGCAGCAGCAGCAGCAGTGGCAGCAGTGGCAGCAATAGCAGCGGCAGTAGCAGCAGTAGCAGCAGCAGCAGCGAGGGAGAAGGAGTTGTGCGGTTGCTGCTGCACCCTGAACAGCCGCTGCTGCTCGCTGGAACTTCGTTTGGGCTCATGCGTGCATTCAACTGCAGCAGCAGCAGCAGCAGCAACAGCAGCAAGGGCAGCAGCGAGTGCCTAGACATCTGGACTGCACACCCCTCACCGGTAATGGACCTCCAGCAAATCAGCAGCAGCAGCAGCAGCAGCAGCAGGGATTGGATTGTTGCTTCTGGAGATTCAGAAGGAGGTGTCTACATCTGGGCCTTAGACCCCAGGGCTCTCCTGCAGGGGCCCCCGAAGGGTCTTTAAACACCAACAAACCCTAAACCCTAAACCCTAAACCCTCACCCAGCCCTAACGAACTCCGTTGGCGGCACAGGGACGCTTCGGGCTCCCCCTCTAAACCCTAAACCCTAAACCCTAACGTAAACCTTAGCACGCGCGACTCAGTCGTCGTCTCTTCAGGGGGTTTAAGTCTCCAGGTAAAACCCTCTTCCTGGCCGTGCTGCAAACCCCAAACCCTAGAAGAGTTTATAAACCCCTAGAGGGTTTAGAGGGGCCTCGAGCTCCTTGAGGGTTTGCAAACCCTGGGACCGTAAACCCTCGCTCCTAGGCCTCCCACCTGTTAACCGTACCTATCAGTCTATCTGCTTAGCTAGCTGACTGGCTAACTAGCAAGGTAGCTAGCTAGCCAGCTAGCTAGCAAGCACGGTACCTAGCTGGCTAGCTAGAAAAGTAGCTAGCTAGCTAGCCAGTTAGCTAGCTACCTTTCTAGCCAGCTAGCCAACAGCCAAGTAGCTAGCTGAGTAGCTAGTTAAGTAGCTAGCTGAGTAGCTAGCTGAGTAGCTAGCTGAGTAGCTAGCTGAGTAGCTGCTGCTTAGAGAGCCAGCGAGCCGAGGGCTTCTGGCTCTAGGTCCGCATGTCCAGCGAGGAACTCCTCCACGCTTTCCCTGAAGGCACAAACCCTAAACCCTAAACCCTAAACCCTAAACCCTAAACCCTCCCCGCGAAAGTATGAAGGCAACGCTGCGGTTAGGGTTTAGGGTTTGGGATCTAGCTAGGGTTTAAGGTTTAGGGTTGTAAGCTACTGGGGGCCTCACAAATAAGCCGGGCTAGTCAAGACAGACTGGGGGCCCCCTGCAGCCATCGCGTTATATAGCAGCAACCTGAATAGCAGCACGAAGCAGCAGCAGCAGCAGCGGTGATTAAGCCAGCAGCAGGAGCGGCTGAAGCACCACGAAGAGCAGCTGCAACAGAAACTTGGCTGGTAGCAGCAGCGCCTGAGACTGGTGGGCAGACGTGCAGTATAGGGTTTAGGGTTTAGGGTTTAGGGTTTAGGGTTTTCACCCGCAGGGCGGTGCCAGCCGAGGGGTTAGCGGCAGCAGCAGCTGCCAGGCGAATTCGAACAGAGCAGCAAACTCTGCTGCCGCTTCGTTTGCTGCTGCTTCACAGCCTGCTGCTGCTGCTGCTGCTGCTGCTGGTGTCCTGCAGCCAAATGCAGCAGCATCGAGGACGGCACACAAATCTGCTGGTCCACCCTCAGCAACAGCAAGCAGCCGCTCAGCCTGTGCTGCTGTTTTTGCCTCTGCTGCTGCTGCTGCTGCGGCTGCTGCTGCTGCGGCTGCTGCTGGAGCTGCTGCCGGTTCTACCGCTGCTGAACCCGCTCCTGCATCACTGGCTGCCGCTGTTGTTGTTGCTGCCGCTGCTGCCGATGTTGTTGCTGCGGCATCTGCAGCACGCAGCAAGTCCTGCTGCAGCTGCTGCAGCAGCAGCCGGACGGTCTCCGGTTCTCTCAGCCCACTCTGAGGACAGCAGCAGCAGCAGCGGCAGCCAAATAATCACCAGCAGCACGCAACGTACTCCCCCCCAGGGCCTTTTCCGAGGACCGTGGCACCTGCAGCAGCAGCAGCAGCAGCAGCAAGAGCAGCAGCAGCAGCAGCTACAGCCATTACATGCTTGAGTGCCGAGTAGAAAAACGCCACGTCTCGAAGAGGCAGCAGCATGGTGCAGCTGTTGCTGTTGCTGCTCTTCTTGCTGTTGCTGCTGTTGCTGCTGCTGCCGCTGTTGCTGTTGTTGCGGCGGAGAGCTGCTGCTTGCTTGAGATACTCTTTGATGCTGCTGAAGAAGCCTTTAGCCAATTCCAGTGGCACTGCAGCAACAGCAGCAGCAGCAACAGCAGCAGCACCAACAGCTGCAGCAGGTGTGGCAGCGACAGCAGCGACGCCCAGCAGCAGCAATAGCAGCACCAGAACCAGCACTAGCAGCAGTAGGAATAACAGCAGCAGCGATACCAGCAGCAGCTATAGCAGCAGCAGCAGCAGCAGCAGCAGTAACAGCAGCAACAGCAGCATACTTTCATAAGACCCAGCAGCAAGGAGTCCCCCGCAAATTTGCAGCAGCAGCCGTGGAGGCAGCAACTCAGGGTGTGCCCAGCCCTACAGCACAGCAGCCAAAACCCTAAACCCTAAACCCTAAACCCTAAACCCTAACACCGTCTGTTCCAACCCACCAGCAGTGGCCGCAGCAGCAGCAGCAACGGAAAGCGCTGCAAAAAGAGGCAGCAGCAGCAGCGGCAGCAGCAGCAGCAGAAGCGGCGCCAAGAACCCGACAGCAGCAGCAGCAGCAGCAACAACAACAACAGCAACAGTGATGGTTTGTACAAGTAGGCAGGGATCTGCTTCCCGCAGTGTCTGCTGTACTAGCCGCTGCATTGCTGCAGGCTGCTGCGTCTGCGTCTGCTGCTGCTGCTGTTGCTGGTGCAGCAGCAAAGGCTCTGCTGCTGCAGCCAGGTGTACTGCCAGCGGCTGCTGCAGCGCAAAGGGCTGATGCAGCAGCACCACGAGCGAAGGAAGCCAAGGAGTTAAAGAATGGGCATCCAACGACAGCAGCCTGCACGAAACCCTAAACCCTAAACCCTAAACCCTAAACCTCCCAGCAGACCCCACATTACTTGGGATTACAGTCGTGCCCCTTCGTTGCAAACAGAAACTCAAAACCCTAAACCCTAAAGCCCTATCCTAAACCCTAAACCCTAAACCCTAAACCCTGACCGGTGCGCAACGGAGTTGATTGTCTCCTGTCCGAACGATCCCCTCAGAGATTGTCTCCTTGCTGCTGCTGCAGCAACAGCGGCTAGCGAACCAGCAGCAGCCACAGGGGCGGCCTGAAAAGATAGCGCAGGCCCACAAACCCCAAACCCTAAACCCTAAACCCTAAACCCCAGGCCCTTGAACCGAAGACCTACGCCAACTCATCTACATCAGGCTGCAGCACAAGGCTCCCTGGAAGCGGCAGCTGCAGCAGCACCTGCCGCTATACGCAGGAGCCGCCTCCGCTGCTGCTGCTGCTGCTGCTGCTGCTGTTGCTGCTGCTGCTGTTGCTGCTGCAGTACCTGGTGTATGTGCAGCGCGAGCGAAGCAGCAAGTTTGCGGCCTTGGAAGAAAACACCCGAAGGCGTTGGCAGCCAGCGGGTTCGAACAACGCGCCGCTGAGACGACTCCCAGGCCTCCATGCTGCAAACCCCAAACCCTAAACCCTAAACCCTAAACCCTAAACCCTAAACCCTAAACCCTCGATGCTACTGAAAAGGAGGCGACGCAGAAACAAGAAAGGTGCTGCCTGCCATCCTGAGGGTTTAGGAGTTCAGTCTGGAGTTAAGGAGGTCTTAACTTAGGGCCTACTATGGCCACTAGCCTAGGGTTTAGGGTTTAGGGTTTACTCAACGGGGTCCATCGACTGCCAGTTGCGAGGCCTCGGCGGCGGTGGTTTGGGGGGAAGAAGCCCAGCTGCCTGCCCAGTGTGCAGCTCTTCCTGCACAAAACAAGGGTTTAGGGTTTAGGGTTTAGGGTTTAGGGTTTAGGGGGTGGGTGTTGCTGTCACGAGCGGCACCCTCGCCTCCATTCAAGGGCTTTGATGTTCTATTAGGCTTTGCCATCTAGGGTTTAGGGTTTAGGGTTTAGGGTTTAGGGTTTACCGCCGTCAGAATCGCAGCTTTTGCAGAGAGAGGAGCGGATTCAATCAGAGACAAAAAACCCTCACCTCCAGCAGGCCAAAGGTACACGCACTGCAGCAGCAGCAGCAGCAGCAGCAGCAAACGAAGCAGCAGCAGCAGAAGAAGCAGCAGCAGCAAAAGAAGCAGCAGCAGTAGTCACTAAACCCTAAACCCTAAACCTCAAGCACGCATTAAGGGGTGTAGGGTTTACGGTCACAAGAACCCCTTTCGGAGTTGAACGGCCGATATTAACCTCTACTGCTTCTGCCTAGGGTTTAGGGTTTAGGGTTTACCGGGTGTCTTCGAGGCCCGCTGCGAGCATCAGTCGCAAGGGCTGCTGCCTCCAGCCTCTCTCGGACCTGCAGAAGCAACGCGCGCAAAGGGCTGCTGCTGCTGCTGCTGCTGCTGCTGCTGTTGCTGCTGCTGCTGTTGCTGCTGCTGCTGTTGCTGCAGTTGTTGCTGCTGCTGCTGAAGGCCCGGACTGAGTTCATCGCCATCCAAACGAGAAACGCCTCCTGTGCAGCGCAGTCAATGACACCTAAACCCTAAACCCTAAACCCTAAACCCTAAACTTTAAGGCCTCCCACAATCAGATAAACCCTAAACCCTAAGCCCCAAAGACTTTTAAGCCCTTCTTTGCCTGAAGCCGTAAACCCTAAACCCTAAACCCTAAACCCTGTGACCCCCATATGCCCTAAATCCTAGACCATTAGAGGTTCATAAACAGTTTGGATCTAGGGTTTAGGGTTTAGGGTTTTGCTTGCCTCCTCATCAACTGCCAAGCGGTTTAGCTGCTCCGCACAACGCCTCCAGTCAGCCCACTGCTGCAGCAACTGCTGCTGCAACTGCTGCTGTTGCTGCTGCTGCTGCTGGTCTTGTTGCTGTTGATGCAAGAGCGGAAAGAGATCCCCTCTCAAGGCCTCAATGTTGGCTGTCAGCCGCAGCAGCAGCGCGACAACTTCGCGTGGCTGCAGCAGCGGTAGTTGCTGCAGCAGCGCCTGCTGCTGCTGCTGCTGCTGCAGCTGTAGCTGCAACCGAAGTAGCTCCAGCCGCCTCTTTAAAAGGTTTGCTGCTTCAGGATCACTGCTGGATGCCTCCGACTGCCACCTCTGCAGCAGCAAGTGCTGCTGCTGCTGCAGCTGCTGCAGCAGCTGCAGCACCGACACCGGCGGGAAGTCCTGTACAAACTTAACCCGAGAAAAAAAATGAGGAGGCAATTCGGGTGTATCCTCAGCTGCTGCTGCAGCTTGTGCTGCTGCTGCAGCTGCAGCCTCTTCAGAAGGCGGAGAGTCTGCTGCTGCTGTATGGACGAGGCGCCTGCTGCTGTCTGCCGCAGCAGCAGCAGCAGCAGCAGCAGCAGCGTGTCTTGCCTCTGCTCCTGCTGAAGCAAAGAAAGGTGCATGGGATAAAGAGCAGCAGCAAGGCCTTCGGTTGCGTGGTATCGCTGCTGATGCTGCTGCTGCAGCTGCCACTCTTGCTGCAGCACCAGCGGGCCTTGCTGCTGCTGCTGCTGTTGCTGCTGCTGCAAGGGCGCCGCCTCGCCTGCAGAAGGCAGCGGCAGCAACAGATGAAGTAGCAGCTGCTGCAGCTGCAGCAGATGTTGCTGCATGTGCCGGCAGCCTCATTTTTGCTGCAGAAGGTTGCTTAGGGTTTCAAGCCTCACTCCCATACCCTAAACCCTAAACCCTAAAGGCTAAACCCTAAACCCTAGGCGCTAAACCCTAATGCGCCACTAGGCGTCGAGGGTTTAAACTTCCCCAGCTTCCAAAGCCCCGAAGTATGTCTTAAATTAAAGATAAATGCAAGTAAACCCTAAACCCTAAACCCTAAACCCTAGCTCGCTGCATGCGATCCCGCTGGTCCCGTCGGCTGCAGCCCCCCAAAGAAGACCAAACCCTAAACTCGGGTCTCTAAACCACAAACACAGACTACGAAACCCTAAACCCTGAACCCTAAACCCTAAACCCTAGTCCCTAAGCTGTACAAACTCGAGACCCCAAACCCTAAACCCTGAAGCCTTCTTACGTGCTCGCTGTGAACAAACCCTGGTGAGTTGGTAGGGTTTAGGGTTTAGGGTTTAGGGTTTATGGAAAGCTGGTTGCTGAAATGCAGTAGTAGGGCCCTTCTGTGCAGCTCAAACCCTAAACCCTAAACCCTAAACCCTCACCAAGCTAACGGGATCGTCTCGATGAAGTGTCTGCAGAGAGTTGCTGCGGCGACCCTCGTTGCAGGTTCGCTAAACCCTAAACCCTAAGCCCAAACCCTAAACCCTAGGCCCAAACGATAAACCCTAGGCCTTCAACTGTCGAGCGGGCGAAGCTAACAGCAGTTGCAGCAGCAGCAGCTGCAGCAGCTGCAGCAGCAGCAGCAGTAGCAGCAACACCTTAACGCAGCAGGTGTGAGTTATGTGTGCTGCAGCTCCGGCGACCTTTCTTCTGCTTACCAACAAGCAGGCGCAGCAGCAGCAAAAGCAGCAGCAGCAGCAGCAGCAAAAGCAACAGCAGAAGTTCAGCTGCTGGAGGCTCCACCGATTGCCCTCTGTCGCTCTTTGCGCTGAGCAGCAGCAGCAGCAACAGCAGCAGCAACAGCAGCAGCAGCAGCAAGATCAGCAGCAAAGAGAGAATGTCTATATTTGGGGCAGTCGCTTGTCTTTCCCTGGGGGGGCCGCTTCTGACCTCCAAACCCCTACCGAGGCAGAAGCGCTAAACGGTGAGGGTTTAGGGTTTAGGGTTTAGGGTTTAGGGTTTAGGGTTTAGGGTTTTAATCTGAGGCTCTACGGCCTAACCTATAGCTTCTCATGCCCCTTTTGGGTGTCCAGCGTTTGTAATTTAGGGTTTAGGGTTTAGGGTTACGCGCTGAGAATTTGGGGCTTAAACTTTAATAGTTAGGGTTTAGGGTTTAGGGTTTAGGGTTTAGGGTTTGCGTTTCTCAGCCCTTGCAACCAGTTGGCATGCCATTTCATTCGGGCCTCATTTTGGGGCTGCAATACCTGGAGATGGTCGCAGCTGCGTGGTGTGGGGTTCGCTGCAGCAGGAAGACAGCGAACCAGGTTTGCTGCTGCTGCTGTTGCTGCTGCTGCTGCTGCTGCTGCTGCCAGGGGTGTTGCTGTTGCTGCTGCTGCGACTTGATGGCTGGGGGTGGGTTTGGGTTGGCGCTGCTGCTTCTGCATGCATATTATCATGCTCGTTAGTGTTTCCTTTGCTGCTGCTGCTGCTGTTGCTGTTGCTGCTGCTGCAGTATTTGTCTCACCTTTCGTGCTGCAGCTCCCTCAAGGCGCAGCAGCAGCAGCAGACGTGCAGTGTTCGGCGACAGAAATATTTGTGTTGGACAGAGAGGGCCGTATCTTCGTCATAGACGACGTGCTGCCCCTGCTGCAGCAGCAGCAACAAGAACACCACCAGCAGCAACAGCAACAGCAGCAGCAGCAGCAGCAGCAGCAGCAACCGTTTAGGCAGCTAAAGGGACTGCCTGTTAAGGGTTTCTTGTGGGGGGATTTCATCGTTAAGATGGCCATTGGAGCCAATCACGCTGCTTTCATCTCACAAAAAGGCAGACTTTGTAACCCTGCTGCTCCTGCTGCTGCTGCTGCTGCTGCTGCTGTTGCTGCTGCTGGTGTTGCTGCTGTTGCTGCGTGTGTTGGTGCTGCTGTTGCTATTCTATCGCTGCTCCTATCGGTGCTACTACTGCCGCAAGCGTTTTCGTTGCTGCTGTGGCTGCTGCTACTGCTGATGCTGCTGCTACTGCTGCTGCTACAGCTGCTACTGCTGCTGCTGCTGCCGCTGCTGCTGCTACATGGCCAGCTACGGCTACTGAGGTGGGAACTGCGCTGCAGTGTCATTGGCTGCTGCTTCGTGCATGCTGCTAATGTTGTTCTTGTTGCGGTTACTGCTGCTGCTGCTGCTGCTGCAGTTTGCTGTGGTGACAACCTCTACGGCCAGTGCGGGTTGAAGCCGGCGGGCCCCAGGACACACCACGTAGCGATGCACGAGGCAAGCCCTAAACCCTAAACCCTAAACCCTCGCAAGACCTTCACCAACCTCAACGCAGATTACCCTGAGACACCGCCTTCTAGGCCCTCTGCCGCAGGCCCGAAAGCCTAAACCCTAAACCCTAAACCGCCCAAACACCCACTCGCTAGCCCTAGCTAGCGCCCATATCAAGGACCTAGGGTTTAGGGTTTAGGGTTTAGGGTTTGCGTGCAGGTGGTATTGCCTGAAAAAGCGAAGGCAGCGGGCGCTGCATGCGGCGATCGACATACTCTTGTGCTGGCTGCAGATGGCAGCACTTTTGCGTCAGACCCTAAACCCTAAACCCTAAACCCTAATTCCTCGCCCTGTCAAACCCTAGACCCTAGCTGCCAAACCCTAAGGCCTACATCCCTATGACCTTTTGCTTTGCCCTTTCTGGCAGCGGATCTGCTGCTGGAGTCGGCGTTTGGGTGTAGAGCCTGGGGTTTAGGGTTTAGGGTTTAGGGTTTAGGGTTTGGGTTTAGGTTTGGTGACGACTCAAAGATCCAGCTGGCGATTGGAGACACTCGGGGTCCAGGAGGCGCAGATGTGGGGACTACCTATAAAGACAGGATCGACATGGGTGAGGGGTTTAGGGTTTAGGGTTTAGGGTTTAGGGGTCGGTCTGCTGACGTGGAGTGAAGTAATCCGTGAAGGCAGTTGTCGGTTTCTCCCCTCTCTGGTACCTACCATAACTAGAATTTAGGGTTTAGGGTTTAGGATCTAGGGTTTAGGGTTTAGGGTTTAGGGTTTTGCTTGCAGCGGGAGTTAAGGCTCCGATCCGGCGGGCTGTCTCCTATGGCACGATGGAGAGACACATTCAGTACAAGCCCATACCTTCTCTCAAGCCCAATGCGGCTGTCTGCCCTGAAGGTAAACCCTAAACCCTAAACCCTAAACCCTAATCGAAACCCTATACCCTCACTCCAAACCCTGATATCATGGCTTGCTGCCCAAACCCTCAACCTGCGAAATGACTGGCCTTAGAACTGCTGCCACTCAAGATCTCAACGAACCCAGTGGTTTAGGGTTTAGGGTTTAGGGTTTAGGGTTTACGTGCAGCTGCGCGAGGGTTGGCAACGGCAGTGGCTGCGAGCGACTTTTCTTCCATTATTTTATATCAGGAAGGGTAAGAGGCCAAAACCCTAAACCCTAAACCCTAACCTCTTTTTGCTGCTACCGCTGTCGCTACTGCACGACCCGCCGTGCAGCATATCTGCCGATGCCTCCTTGCTGCTGCTGCTGCTGTTGCTGCTGCTGCTGCTGCTGCTGCGTTCGCAGTGATGCAGCAGCGGGGGGAGGTAGAAATGCCCTGTTGTGCTGCGGCGAGACAACACGCGGCCAGTGCGGCAGGACGCTGCAGCAGCAGCAGCAGACGCTGCTTCCGGTGCAGGTGAGCAGCAGCAGCAGCAGCAGCAGCAACAGCAACAGCAGCAGCAACGCTAGAAGCAGTAGCACCTCCCAAAACACCTTTAATCCTGGTTTCTGTTCGTATGCACGGCTTCTGGATTCCGTCTTACTTATATCCCTAAACCCTAAACCCTAAACCACAGCTGCGTGTGTGCTGCTGCGCTGCTGCATTTTCAGCTGCCGCGCTCACTGTCTCCTCCCTTCTCTGCTGCTTTTGTCTCCGATGTCTCTTGCGGCTCTTCACATTGTGTGGCTGTTCTAAACCACCAAACTTTAATTGCTTGGGGTTTAAACGCCCAGGGACAAGTCGGCGCGGGGCCCCGAGGCATGCAAACCCTAAACCCTAAACCCTCAGCGTAAACCCTAAACAATTGATGCTAAACACTAAACCCTAAAGCCTTTCGTTGTTATCTAAACAGCTGAAGCTAAACCCTGGATATTTAATATCGCGAGGACTTCCACTGTGGGGTTCAGGGTTTAGGGTTTAGGGTTTAGGGTTTGCGCCGCAGGCATTGTTTCGCCAGCCCGTTGCGTGCGGCTGCCTTGGGGGGTTGGTGGAGGACCGCAAGACACAAAAAAGGAGACAGTAAAAACAGCAAAGGAGACAGAAGGAGACAGAAATGCAGAGAGAAACCGGCAGCCAATGGTCGTATCAAGGCTCAGCTGCGGGTTCTCGAACTCTGCCATCATCGTAAACCCTAAACCCTAAACCCTTTTTTCTTGATTTTTGCACTGCCAGCACTTCTATGTAGGGCTTAGGGTTTGGGGAGGGGCACCTAGGGTTTAGTAGGTGGGCATAGAGACACAGATGAGGGTTTAGGGCGCTCTCACGCTGCACACATCACCTTCCTGCTGTTGCTGTCGGCTGCTGCTGTTGCCGCTGTTGTCTCTGTTGCTGCTGCTGCTACGCAACCGTAGTTGCAGCGCTGTGATAGATACAACACCCGCTAGTAGGGTTTAGGGTTTAGGGTTTAGAGACTAGGGTTTCTCTCCGGCGGCACTACGGCCTGCCTTACCAGCTACCAGCACCATTAGCAGCAGTAGAAGCAGCAGAGCAGGACCAACCGCAGCATTTTCAGCAGTAGCAGCAGCAACAACAACAACAACAGCAGCAGCACCTGAGGCCCTAGGCTCCTTCCTGCATGAAAGCTAACGTAGGCGCGAGGACGAGACACGGGTGGTTTAGGGTTTAGGGTTTATAAGGGTTTACGCTCTAGTAGCAAGCCGCGGAGGCCCTACACACCCTAATAATTAACCTAAACGAACAAAGCCACCCTTTAGACTGAACCACCAAACAAACCCGCGTGAAAACCTGGGAGTTAGGGTTTAGGGTTTAGGGTTTAGGGTTTAGGGTTTAGGGTTGAGCTAAGCCACTATTTTGAATTACGACAAATACTATAACAAAATAAACCCCCATAAGTCTGTAGAAATTAGCATTAGGTGCAGTAGCAGAGCTGCTTCGGAGATCGAGCAGCAGCCGCTGCTGCAGCAGCTGCAGCAGCCGCTGCGGCTGCAACAGCAGCAACAGCAGCACCGAGAAGCGCCGTTTGTCTCCATCTGCAAAAAGGAATAGCAGAGATACAAGAGTTTAAAAACCCTCTGTTTAAGCTTCCTACAAATGCTTAACTTCCTGATATGTCTGTAGCTCCTCTCTGCCTTGCTGCATTAGTTTGTTAGAGCTTGTAATTGAGGGTTTCTTCTTTGTTTTTTTCTTTCTTGTTTAATTTCATTTGATTTTAATGACTCCTTCTTTCCCCACTTCCTTGAGAAGATTTGATGCGCGCCTCTCAAACCCTAAACCCTAAACCCCAGCTGAACGCGTTAGCTTGCTCCCTCCTTGGGGCTGAAGCGACGCAAGTTTTTTCTTCGTCTGTCTTCTCCCCCCTTTTGTAGGCTCTTGATTGCTGCCTTTTCTGAACTATTAGCAGCAGCAGCAACAGCAGCAGCAGCAGCGGCGACTGCCATATTCCCCGCAGCAGCAGCAGCAGTAGTAGTACTAGTAGCAGCAGCAGAAGCAGCAGGAACAGCAGCAGCAACACGATCAGCAGCAGCAACTGCAGCAGGATGGAGGCTCCTCCTGGGCGAGGAAGCCGTCGGCTGCCACCCCTCAAATCTGCGAGCTCAATGGGTGGAACTGTATTTGCTGTGGAGGAGCAAAACAACAGACACCGGGCGTTAGGTAGTGGGGCCCATTCAGAGGGATATGAAGAAGAATTTGTGTCCGTTGCTACCTCCCCCCAGCCCCAAGCGCATGCAACAGGGGAACTCTCCTCAGGGGGCCTGCATGCAGTGACCATTGGACCACTCGCTGGTCCCACACAGGGTGCGGCACCGCGGGGTTGGGAGCGCATGCAGCAGACAACTGCAGCGCAACACCCCACAAGGGCGCAGCAGGTGCAGCCGGTGCTGCTATCTCCTGCAGGGGTGTCTCCTCCTTACTCCGTGCTGCCGGGAGGAGACAGTACAGCGCATGCAGCAGCAGGGCAGCAGCAGCAGCAGCAGCCGTTGGTGCTGACGGCCGGAGGACCATCCACGCGCTTTAGTTCCTTCAAGAGCTCAGCAGCAAGAAGAATAGATGCACATCTTAAACATGGTGTGGGGTCCTTTGTGCTGCTCTGGGCGTCCACCGCCGTCCTCCTCTTTCTTTTCCTACAAGAGTCAGCCACAGACCAGCTAGCGGCTGCGGGGTTTAGGGTCAAGGGTCAAGGGTTTAGGGTTTAGGGTCAATGGTTTAGGGTTTAGGGTTTAATTAATCTTTATGGTCAGGAGTGTAGGGCTTAGGGCTTAGGGTTTAGGGTTTAGGGCTTGTGCACAGGCTGGTGTTCAACTTCACATCGTTCAATGGCCGTTGCATCGGTCCCGTCTTATACCCCCCGTGGACGGAGCCTGCAGCTACTCGCGTGGTGCTTATAAACCCTAAACCCTAAACCCTAAACCCTAAACCCTAAGCTCTAATTCATAGGCTCGGTGAACCAAGCCACAGAGAGCGGAAACCCTACAGTTCTAAAGTAAATGGGACGGCTTGTAGATACTCATATGTCGGGTTGAGGGTTTGGGGCTTAGGGCTTAGGGTGTAGAGGGTATAGGGTTAAGGATTTTGAAGGGTTAAGGGTTTAGGGTTTAGGGTGTTTGCTGCAGCCGAGGTTGGTGGCCTTTGGTTACGGCGCATGCGAAACGAACTTGGGGCTGCGCAGCCCAGGCCCAGAAGCAGCAGTGGCAGAGGAAGGAGGAGCAGCAGCACCAGAAGCGGCAGCAGCAGCAGCAGCAGCAGGGGAAGCAGCAACAGATCAAAGTGTGCTGGAGCAGCAGCTCTTCCCTGCCAAGAGATGCGCCTGGGGGTCTTGTGCAGGAGACAGAGGGTGGCCGGCAAACCTCGTCAAGAACGGACCGAGAGCTGCAAACCCTGCATCTTCAGATTCTCCCAACTGTAAACCCTAAACCCTAATCCTTGTGTTTGTCAGTGAAACCACATAAACTAACAACTGCGGAGCCTCCAGGCCGTAGACGCTACTGAGCCGTTTCGGTTTCCTCTCGCGGCCATAGGGTTTAAGGTTTATTGTTTAGGGTTTAGGGTTTAGGGTTTAGGGTCTGTAATATTGGATGGATACAGCATGCAGTTTAGTGGTTTGGGTGCGAAGAGGCTTTGATTTTTGTTCTTTGCCTTAGGGTTTAGGGTTTAGGGTTTTGCGGCTTCTGAGGGGAATGAGGGAGGGTTCAGGGTTCAGGGTTTAGGGCTGTGGGGTTTTGGGTGTACGTACAGCTCGCATTCTGTCGACTCTTGGAGCCTTAGATACAAACCTCATTCGCAACTACGGCGAAGTGTACAGAGTCTTTTGGGCTTCTTTCTTGCACGGAGGTTGGGTGCATTTGGCCATTAACATTTTATGCCAGGCAGCGGTGCTCTTCATCCTCGAACCCGTGAGCCAGCCCTAAGCTCTAAGCCCTCGACTTGGTTTGCTCCCTCCGATGGGTGCAAGTTTGCGGTGAGAAAGTTCGTTGAGTGGCACTGTCTGTTCATTCTTGGGTGGCTTGTTTAAGGGTTTAGGGTTTAGGGTTTAGGGGTTCGGGCTGACGATTTAGGGTTTGCGACGCAGGTTTGGGGTTTCTGGCGGTGTCTGTTCACGTGGTTGATCAGCGCTATGTCTGGAAATCTCCTTAGTGCTGTCTTTGATCCTTGTACGACCACTGTGGGGTCGTCGGGCGCTCTATACGGCCTTTTGGGGGGCCTAGTGCCCTTTACAGTCGGTGAGGGTTTAGGGTTTAGGGTTTAGAAAGGAGGCCGGCGGCGCCTGTTGATCCATTTGCACGAATGGTAGCGAGGCTAGGGTTTTCAGCGGACGGTTCTCGGGTTTTGGTTTAAGGTTTAGGGTTTAGGGTTTGGCCGCTGTTTTTTCCGCAGAGAACTGGGACTTTTTGCACTATCCTTGGTGTGTGCTTGCGATCATAATTGTTGTTATTGTGAGTTGCAAACCCTAAACCCTAGACGCCAAACTGTAAACCCTATCAGAACTGAAGCATATTCCCCCTTGCAATTGTTCGAGTCGCTTTACCTCCCCAACTCGCTTGGCCGTTTTGAATATAGGGCGGGGAAGTTTGGGGTTTAGGGTTTAGGGTTTAGGGTTTGGGGTTCTCTGCAGGCGACAGCCCAACTTAATAGCATGGGCGGCTTCTCCACAGTTGATAACTTCGCTCATTTGGGCGGATGTCTTGGTGGTTTGCTCTTTGGGTTTGCCACAATATACACCTTGAGACCCATCAGGTGAGGGCCTAGGGTTTAGGGTTTAGGTATTTTTTGCATAGGTTTCGCGTTTAGAATCAAGGGTGTATGCACAGCGTAGCAACGTGTTGGTTTGTTTTGGAGGGCCCCCGACCCTCTGTTCCACCTGGGCTTAGGGGTGTAAGGATTAGGGTTTAGAGTGTAGAGTTTAGGGTTCGAGGGTTTGGGCTATGAATGCAGGGTTTAGGGTTCAAGAATTAGGGTTTAGATTGTAGGGTGCAGGTTTTAAGGATTAGGGTTTACAGTGTCGGGTTTAGCTTTTTCGATTTAGGGTTTAGAGTGTAGGGTTTGACTTGCCTGTTGATTTCAGGAGGCTTTCTTTGTCTATTTTGTGGGCGCGAGTGCGGCTGCGTTGTTGCCGCTGTTGCCTCTCTGCTTCAAAACGGAGTCTCCTTGCTAGCCGCATCAGGAGACAGGGTAAGTGATGCAGTTTTGAGGCCCAAACCCCCAGTATTTGTTTAAATACGTACGTCTTGGTGGGGGTCAGGGCTAAGTGTTTAGGTTTTAGGGTTTAGGGTTGAGGGTTTGTGCTGCAGAGGCAAAGACACAGGCGGAGTTGAGGGAGCTGCGCGCAGATGGGCCGTCGTTCTTGTGGGGCGGTGTGCTTGAGTGGTTTGTGCGACTCGCGGCTCTTGCTTGCCTTGTCAGTATACCCTGAAGCACGCCTGAAACCCTAAACCCTAGAAGACGCTTTTGTTTGTTTGTTTAGTTTTTGTCCTGCCGTGCACCTTCCAAGGTTGTCACATTTGGGACCACGGAGGGTCTAGAGACTAGGGTTTAGGTTTTAGGGTATAGGGTTCATGTGGTGTTTGTGAGGATTCTGGTGGATCTGTTGCTGCTGGTGGATATAAGGATGGTAGTTTGGGCTCTACTGCTGCTGTTGCTGCTGCTGTCGTTGTCGCTGCAGCTGGTAGGGTGCGGGCGTCAAGCTGTATTTTTTGTAGTAGTGTTAGTGTGCCTATACACCGGGTGTACAAGTGTAATATACCTTTATATATTTATATATGTTTATATATATACTATATTCATATATATATATATATGATGCATACAAAAGTGTACATACACAAAATTGCATGTATAAATAGCTGCTAAGACGTGCAGTAGAAGAGTATGATGTGTGTGGTGTATTTGCAGACGGCTTCTTTGGTGTTTTTGTGGCTGTACTTGGTGGACCCTGCGTACTACGAGCAGCTGAAGGCGACGGGGCGTATTTCTTTTTCTGGTTCTGTTGGCTGTCACTGCTGTCGGGTGCCCTCCGCTGTGGATATGGAGGCAAGCGAGGCCCTAAAACGCCTGTCTTCCCACCACAGCATCAAGCTGAACGCGGGCCACTTCTGGTGCTTTGAGAATGAACTCAATGCTGAATACTTTTGCGGAGAGCTCTTCCGAAGGCCCTAAGCAGTGCCCCCAAACATACTGCAGCTCAGTTCTTCCCCCTCCCCCCTCCTCCACCCAAGGGCCTCTCGCAGGCAGAAAACAAGAGGCCTGCAGGGTGTACCCCCGTGAAGGCCTTTCAAGGGGCCCCTCGAACTCTTAGGCATCCTGAAGCTCCTGGGGATCCACCGCGTGATTTGTGCAGGTGAATACCAGCCCAGAAGAGCTGCAGGAGGAGGGGTGCGTCGGGCGAATGACGCCCGCTAGGGTCCTCCGTCTACGGGGCCCGATGGAAGGATAGCTGCTGCAGAATATGGTGTATCTTATTCTTGCAGTGCGGTCGCCCCTTCCGTGTTTTTCTTTAGTGATGCTGTTGTGAGCGTAGGCATTAGTGAGGCTTGGAAAAGAAGGGCTTTCTTTCTCTTAGGTACAGAGTAGTTATTGGAGGGGCTTGGGCTTTCTTCTGCCCTTTATACCGTGCAGCTGGGCGTGTGCATGGTGTCTTTATAGGCCCGTTTTTGGGCGGCGCTGAAGGCTTGAGTTCATAAAGAAGGTAGTATATATATATAGTACAGACCTATAGATGTGCATGGCTGTGGGAGGCAAAGACCCCCATCTGGCCAACCGTCTTTTTCCGTTCATTTTAAGTTCAGTTGTTTTTTATTGTTTCTATTTGTACTTCGTTCCAAGAGAATCCCAAGGACCAGCCTTCAGAGGTGTCCATAAACGCTTCGTACGGTAGCCAGCCCTAAAGCTGTACATTTTGATAGAAATTGAATCTGTGCTGCAGTGCCTTTGTACATATCTTCGATGTATAACCCTAGCGCGAAACCGTAGCTGGCACCTGCAGCACCCCCTCTAGCACTCCTTTGCTGTGTCGTTGCTGCTCTCTGCCTGTTGTTCTCTACTGCCTCTCTCCTGCATGCTCGCTTGCGTTGCCGGGGCTGGGGAGCGGGTCGCGCAGGGGTAAGCAGGTATGCCCGCCAGATCAACCACTACGGTGGCCCGTCAAACGATATCATCAACCCTAGGCTCTCTGATTCATGCGTGGTGTTTCATCACCCTATTTGCTTCAGTGCAGCCACTTCGGTACGGCAAACATACTTTCGAGCCTCTTGCCCACCTGGGGGGGTCTGCTGTCCGGAAGCTCTGTCATAGCAAGCAGTTTTATTAAGTATAACATCTAAAACAACAAGATACGGGTCTACGGGACAGCAGCGCCATTTTGGGGCGAAGTAATGCACCTAGGCATTTCGACCACAGCACTCCACGACGATCTCAGGCTAACGTGTAGGACCTTTTGCTGTTTGTTCTTGGGTTGACGGGTTGACGTACGTCGTCGGCATATCGCTGACTGGGAGGTATTGCCATCCCGCTGAAGTTGCTTTTCTAAGACCGAGCAGGGAAAGACCTAAGTATGCCCGAAACTCTCCCCCACAACCGGCAGCAACGTCATTGCGTCATCGAGCACGAGAACGAAAACCAGATCCTCACAGGCCATAGCAAAGGAGAATATTGCCGAGAGTATTAGTGTACATGGCAGGGGAAACAACAACGCAACTCGGCTTATGAGGATTGCTTGTACAAAGACAGTCTTCAGGGGCATTTTGCATGCCCTTGACAGTAATGGCGGCTACATGCGTAGATATAAGCAGCACAGCTTAGATTTGCTCCTCATGAAGCTGCTTGGTGGCCATTGCTCTATCAGTCAGAAAGGCGCTCACAAATGTGCATCTGCACGCTCTTCGGCGCCTATTATTTTTCCGCCGTGATCTTCGGCCTTGCTTCTATCTGCAGCTGGCTCGGCCCAGCCGGCGGCAACACGTATAATTTCTTTTACACTTTGGAACTGCGTGCCTTTTTTGAGGCTGGCGAAACCCCTTCCCAAGCGTGCACTGATGTTGCTCGCCTGCCGCGGTTCAGTGCTTATTGTCTTATGAGTTGGGCTGGCCGCATCACAGCAGCACTCAACCCATGCGGGTGGCATAGTGCGCCGAACACCAGCAAAGGCAAACAGCCTGTGATGCCCCTACCCGCCTTTTGCGCAATCATCACGTTGGGGAGGTCCAGGCACACGGGGGCTCAAATGCGTTTGGCAAAGCAGAAGCCCATATTGCATCACTAGGGTCCATTCTGGCCTAAATTCCACTGATATCTTTTCAAAACCGTAAAAACTCAACACATCAACTGTGGACGTGATTCCGTCGCCGGGACTTGAACCCGGGTCGCGCGGGTGAGAGCCGCGTATCCTAACCACCTAGACTACGACGGATGACCATAAAGTCTACATCCGAAACC
>NW_013549890.1:0-8132 GCF_000499425.1 Eimeria acervulina
AATTATGTAAATATAAAAAAATAAATATAAATAGATATAAATAAATATTTAAATGTTTAAATTGATTTATAGATATAAAATAAATAATTTATTACGATGAAAAAACTTTAAATAAATAAAAAAAATAATTAATAAAAAATAAAATAAAATACAAAACAAAACAAACAAAACAAATTAATAAAATAAAATAAATAAAATAAAATAAAATAAAATAAAATAAAGCATTAAAAGGATAAATAAGTAGGGGAGACAGTAAAATAAATAAACTAAATTAAATAAATAAACTAAATTAAATAAATAAACTAAATTAAATAAATAAATAAACAAATTAATTAATTAATTAATTAATAATAAAATACAAACAAAGAACAGAGACAACTTAAATAATAAAATGAATAAAGGAGACAGTTAAAAAACTAACAAATATACACACAGAGGATCTCTAGCAGCAAAAGGAGACAGCATTAAGAGACAAGAAGAAGCAAAGGCTGCTGCTGCTTGCTGCTGCTGCTGCTGCTGCTGCTATCTCCTTCACAGCAAGCAGACACAGACCTTGAAGGAGGTGCGGTGAGGTGTACTTACGCCTTCTCCTGCTGCTGCTGCTGCTGCTGCTGCTGCTGCAGCAGCAGCAGCAGAATTCGAATTAATATTTTCGTCGCCCTCCTCTGCAAAGTTGGTGTCTCCTATGTCTCCTTCCGCTGTAGTAACTGCCGTCAAGCTGCTGCTGCTGCTGCTGCTGCTGCTGCTGCTGCTGCTGCTGGAAGCTTTCTGCTGCTGCTCATGCTGCTCAACATGCTCCAGCCACTTAAAGAAGGAGACAGGGCGGGAGGGGGCCCCCTGGGGCCCCCCCTTAAAGCTGTAATTGATGCTTTGATAGTTTGTTGAAGTGTATCTGCTTTCATTCTAAAGACACAAAGAGAGACACAAAAGTCTGCTGTGCAGCAGCAGCAGCAGCAGCAGCAGCAGCAGCAGCAAACGATGGCGGAGACAAACAGCAGCAGCAAACAAAGAAGAAGACGCACAGACGGGAGCAGCAAACAAAGGAGACAGCACCAACAAAAGAGCAAAGGAGACAGCAGCAGCAAGCAAACAGAGGAGACGGCAGCAGCAGCAGCAGCAGCAGCAGCTACCCGCTGATCATATGAAGAGAGAGCTGTCCCTTCCAGTTTGCTGCTGCTCCTTTTGAAGGCCCCTTCAGGGGCCCCTGCAGCAGCAGGAAGGGGGGGCCCCCTTGGGTTTGCTGCAGCTGCTGAGCTCGAAGCAGCAGGCGGCTGCTGGCTGAGTCTTCTTCTGCTCCGCTGTGCTGCTGCTGTTGCTGCTGTTGCTGCTGCTGCTGCTGCTGCTGTCGTTCCCGCTGGAACAGCAGCTGCGCTGCGTCGCCTGCTGCTGGAGGCCTCTCTTGAGGCAGCTGCAGTAGGTGTAGTTTGCTGCCTTTGCCGCTGCTGTTGCCGCTGCTGCTGCTGCTGCGGTTGCTGCTGCTGCTGCTGCTGGCCTCGGCAGCAAATGCTGCTGCTGCTGCTGGGGCGCCTGACTGGAGGCAACGGTATTTTAGAGACAGCGCGGGTTGGTTCAGGGAAGCCCCCCAAACTCTTTCCTTGCTGATGCTGCTGCTGCTGCTGCTGCTGCTGTTGCTGCTGCTGTTCTTGCTGCTGCTTCTGTTCTTGCTGCTGCTGGTACTGTTGGGTATATTGCTGCTGCAATTGTTGCTGCAGCTGGACCTGCTGGGGGTTCGGCTGTTCTATCCCTTGTTCTCCACGCTGCTGCTGCTGTTGCTGCTGCTGCTGCTGCTGCACTGCAGCAGCAGCATGTGTATCTGTCCCCCCTGAATGTCCTGGGGGGGGCCCCCCTGGGGGCCCCTGAAGGAGGGGCCCCCAGGCTGAGGCCCCTGTGGCTTGGAGGGCGCGGCGAACAGCTGGTAGGGGTTCTGCTGCTGCTGCTGCTGCTGCTGCTGCAGGTGCAGCAGAGGGGGGCCTCCCCAAGGGGCCCCTCAGCCCCCACATATCGCGGGGGCCCTCAGTTGCTGCAGCAGCAGCAGCAACTGGGTACTCCGGCCAGCAGCAACGCCTATCTGTCGTCTTGCTGCTGCTGCTTTTGGGGGCCCCAAAGCTGTTGAACGACTCTTCTACGAATGATACACCTGCAGCACTTAGCAAAGGGCGCTCCTGCTGCTGCAGCAGCAAATGCTGCTGCTGCTGCTGCTGCTGCTGCATTTGCTGCTGCGCTGCATCCTCCAACGGCAGCAACCTAAGAGCCATCTCCTGCTCCTTCCACAGCTCTCGATTGCGTTGCTGCTGCAACGTTAACAATTGCTGCTGCTGCTGCCGCCGTTGCACCTGTTGCTGCTGCTGCTGCTGCCGCTGCACCTGCTGCTGCTGCTGCTGCTGCAGCAGCATGTCCTCAGGACAGGTGACACCGAAAATATTCCTAACAGCAGGCACCGGCGTTTGCTGCTGCAGCAGCTGCTGCTGCTGCTGTCCCCAAGGGCATGCATCCGCAGCAGCTTCTCTGGTAGCACCTGCAGCTGCAGCAGCAGCAGCAGCAGCAGCAGCAGCAGCAGGCTCTGGTGGCTGTTGATTTGGGATTTTACCCTCCGCAGCACGCGCAGGTGCAGCAGATTGAGCTGGGGGCCCCTGAACGCCGCTGGGGGCCCCTCTGCCTCCAGGGGGTCCCCCTGCTGCTGCTGTTGCTGCTACTGCTGCTGCAGGACGAGACGGGCGCGTGCTGCTGCTGCTGCTGCTGCTGCTGCTGCTAATGCTGCTGCTACGCGCTAGACGGCACCCCACGCGGGAGCTGCTGCTGTGCTGCTGAGGGGGGCCCCTTGCGTTTAGTCTTCCAGCAGGCGATTTGCTGCTAGGGGCCCCCGATGAAGTGCTGCGCAGCTTTCGTACACCCGCTGCAGTGTCTCCTGCTGCAGCAGCAGCAGTTCCTGCTGCTGCTGTTGCCGCTGCTGCTGCGGAGGCAACGCTGCCCCTTCGAGTTGCTGCACGGGGCAGCCCTAGAGGAGGCCTCGACGTCTGGCGACCAGCAGCAGCAGCAGCAGCAGCAACAGCAGCAGCTGGGGCCCCTCTAGCAACGCCTCTGCTGGTGGCTGCTGCTTGTGCTGCTGCTGTCGTTGCTCCTACTGTTGCTGCTGCAGCGGCGGCAGCTACGGATTCTTTTGAACCAGCCAAAGCCTTCCGTTGCTGCTGCTGCTGCTGCTGCCGCTGCTGCTGCTGCTGGGTCCTCAACGCCAGTGCTGCACAGGGAGACGGATCCCGTTGCCTTGCGCTGGGCTGTCGCTGCGGCATCTTTGGCCGCTGCTGCTGCTGCTGCTGCTGTTGCTGCTGCTGGTACTGCGCCTGCTGGCGCTGCTGCTGCTGCTGCTGCAACGCTTGTTGCTGCTGCTGCTGCCGCTGTAGTTGCTGCTGATCCCAATGGAGTTGCTGCTGCCTCAGCTGCTGCTCCTCTGACTGTTGCTGCCGTATCAACTGCTGCTGCTGCTGGTGGAGCTCTTCCTGCTGCTGTTGCTGCTGCTGCTGCTGGCGCTGAAGGGACATGTCTCTCGTGTTTCTAGGAAGCCTAGCAAAGGACGCAGCAGCGTGCTGAAGGCGTGCTGCTGTGCCGTGCTGCAGTAGCAGCTGCTGCTGTTGCAGCTGCTGCTGCTGACGCAGCTCCTGCTGCTGCTGCTGCTCCCACGAAATATTCTGTATCTGAGGATCCTGCTGCATCTGCTGCTGCTCTTCAAGGGGCCATTGGGGCCGAAGCTGCTCTTGCTGCTGCTGCTGCTGCTGCTGCTGCTGCAGCTGCTGGTCCAGCTCTAGCTGCTGCAGCTGCTGCTGCTGCTGCAGCTGCCGCTGCTCTTGCTGCTGCATCTGCTCTTGATGCTGGTACTGTAGCAGCCGATCTGCTACCTCCTGTAGCCAAAAAGGGTCGCTACCAGCATGGCGCGCTGTTGCATGCTGCTGTTGTTGCTGTTGCTGCTGCTGCTGCTGCTGTTGCTGCCGTTGCTGCTGCTGGTGCAGCTGCAGCTGCTGCTGTTGAGGAACAGCAGAGTACGTGCTGCAGCCCTGAGGGTTGTAGGCACTAAACGGGGGGGATTGTACGTGTCCCTGCAGCAGCAACTGCTGCTGCTGCAGCTGTTGCTGCTGCTGCTGGTGCTGCTGCAGCTGCTGCTGCTGCAGCAGCTGCAGCTCCTGACCTTCATCCACTGGGTCAAGGCTTCGCTCAGAGGGGGACCTGGAAGACTGAGGAGAAAAAAATTCGTGGGGTGTATCTATAGCAGATTGCATCAGCTGTTGCTGCTGCAGCAGATCTTGCTGCTGCATCCGCGTCATGTGCTGCTGCTGCTGCTGCTGCTGCTCGTAGTTCTGCTGCCAGTGTGGCTCTGACTCATTGAAGCCCTCCCTCGCCGTCTGCATAGGGGCCCCATCTCCTTCTGCTGCTTCTTCTGGGGGACCCCAGTGCAGCAAAGGCAGCATCTCTTTTACAATACCTGCTGCTGCTGGTGCAGCAGCAGCAGCAGCAGCGGATCGCCCAGCAGCAGCAGCCGCCGCCGGAGCAGCAGCACGTGCAGCAGCAGCAGGGGCTGCAAGCAGATTAGCATTCCCTGCTCTATCTCTCCTCCACCCCTCAGCAGCAGAGCACCGCGATTGGCCTTGAATGTGCTGCTGCTGCTGTTGTTGCAGCTGTTGCTGCTGCTGTCGCTGCTGCTGCTGCTGCTGTCGCTGCTGCTGCCTGGCTTGGGGGCCCCAGAGCTTGAGGCTTTTCCCTTGCCCTCGAGACGAGTTGTGACGTGATCCTGATGTGAGTGCGTTGCGTGTGCTGCTGCTGCTGCTGCTGCTGCTGTTACTGCTGCTGCTGCTGCTGCTGCTGCAGAAAGGCGTCCCGCGGCTCCTGCTGCGGCTGCGTGGTGCTGGCTGAGACCTTAAATGCATCTGAGAGGTTAAAAGTCTCAGATTGATTAGAGAGAGGCAGCAGCATAGGAGCAAAAGAAAAAAAAGATAAGATATCAGCAGCCGTTGCTGCAGGGGGGTGGGGCTGCGGGTATATAAACAGCTAAATAAATAAATAAATAATATATAAATATTAATATTTATTTCTTTTTTATTTAAAAGACAAGTAAAAAGAAAGAAAATAAAACATTATTATCCAGTACTTCAACGCTGCTGCTGTTGCTGCTGCTGTTGCTGCTGCTGCTGCGCCTCCGAGGCGGTGGGGTTGTTGTTATTTCAGTGCATGCAAATTTTGTATGGATAGCAGCGGCTGTTTATATTTATTATTAATTAAAAGGAGTTAAATATATTTAATTTTATAATTACAAAGAAAGACAAATATTAACTACTCTTTATTAACCTACACCCAACTCAAGCAGCTGCTAGCAGGGTGGGGTTGTTGTACTAATGAAGATTATTTATTTTATTTAAAAGAACAAAACAAACAAATTAATATATTAAAACAAATAATTAAAATTATTTGTTTTATTTAAATGAATAATAAGGTGGGGTTGTTGTACTAATAATTATTATGCTGGTTGTTGTATAGGGAGGTCCGAGGAGTCATAGGCTTATAACCCTAAACCCTAAACCCTAAACCCTAAACACTAAACCCTAAACCCTAAACCCTACAGCTTATACCCTAAACCCTAAACCCTACACCCTACACCCTAAACACTAAATTCTAAACCCTAAACCCTAAACACTAAACCCTAAACCCTAAACCCAACAGCTTATACCCTAAACCCTAAACCCTAAAGCCTAGAGCCTAGAGCCTGAACGCTATACCCGAAGCTCTAAACCCTAACCCACAATGAACTGTGGAAAGGCGTGAACAAAACCCTAAACCCTAAACCCTAAACCCTAAACCCTAAACCCTAAACCTTACTCTACCCTAAACCCTAAACCCTCTTATGCACTTGCAAACGAAAAAAAGCAAAAGAAAGTCTCTTTGCGAGGCCCCGCAACAAAAACGGTGGCCAGCTGAAAGCATGCACAACTAGCAGCAGCAGCAGCATTTGCTGTTGCTGCTGCTGTTGCAGTTGCTGCTGCTGCTGTTGCTGCTGCTGCTACACTTAGGTGCTGCAGCGATAAGTATTTGTTTAGTTCTGTCTCCCCTCTCCAGGTCCGTCCTTAGCTCGACTTCAGGTGTCTCTTGTCTTAGCAGAAACACAACTATCCCTGCTGCTGCTGCTGCTGCTGCTGCTGCTGCTGTTGCTGCTGCTGCTGCTGCTGCTGCTGCTGCTGCTTCTTGCACTCTCGAGAACTGCCACCGTTTAGCGAGTGACTCTCCCTTATGTGTCCAACCTCGACCCCCCTACTGCTGCTGCTGCTGTTGCTGCTGCTGTTGTTGCTTCTGCTGCTGCTGCTGCTGCTGCTGCTGCACAGTGCGAAGCAGCTTCGCTGCTGAGGTCAAGGGGAGAGAGAGCAGCAGCAGACACACCTCATTACATCATATAATAGTTGAGGTGTATATACACCCCAACGGCCTCTACGCACGCCAACAATAAAATCTCCTCTGCAGGAGTTGCTGCGCTCTCGCCGACACTGAAACCCTAAACCCTAAACCCTAAACCCTCAAGTTGTAAGCCCCTAGCAGGGAGAAGGTGCAAGGAGACAGCAGCAGCTGCTGCTGCACCGCACATAAAATCAGCAGCTGTGTTGCAGCATCTAGTCTGCTACTGCTGCTGCTGCTGTTGTTATTGTTGCTACCGTCGCTTCTGTTGTTGCTGCTGCTGCTGCTGCTGCAGTTGTTGCTGCTGCTGCTGCTGCAGCTGCATATGGCGTGACTGTTTAATAGTAGATAAAGTGTCTGTGCTGTGTTCTTCTTCTAGGGTCCTTGCAGCAGTGCTGGTGCTGCTGCTGCTGCTGCAATGGGGCCCCCCCTCCATTTGTTGCTGCTGCTGCTGCTGTCTACAATTGGGAAGTAATGTACATCCACTGCTGCACTCTCGAGGCCCCACGATGTCTCATCACCTACCAGCAGCAGCAGCTTATCGAAGAAGTCCGGGGCTGCCCGCTGCAGCGTCTTCATTGTAACAAAGACCAGGTCCCCTAAAGAGCTGCTGCTGCTGCTGCTGCTGTTGCTGTTGCTGTTGCTGCTGCTGTTGGTGCTGCTGTTGCTGTCGCTGATGCTGTTGCTGTCGCTGCTGCTGTTGCTGTTGCAACTGCTGCTGCTGCCTGCAGCACCTGCCGCCCCCCGCAGAGCCTGGGATTGTGATAGAGTGTAAGTGTTTGCTGCTGTCTCTGAAGCTTTGCTGCTGTCTAAGGAGACAATAGACTCCTCTTGACCCTGTGAAAACCCGACAAGTGCTACAGAGGTGAAGCCCCAAAGGAGACAGCTGAAGACCTTCATCATGATGTCCAAAGGAGACAAATAATATAATATAATAATAATAGCAATGATAGCAAACGGAAGAAGAAGAGTAAAAGAAAGAAGCACCAGCAGATAAAAAATTAAAATAATATTGATAATAATAATAATAATAATGAAGAGAGAGAGAGGCAAAGGATACAGCACACTGCTTGCAGCTGCTTAAACCCTTAAACAAACTCTTTTGCTGTTGTTTGTAAGTAAGAGAAGCAAAAAACGAGTAAATAAACAAACAACAAGCACAGAAAAAGATATATATTCTCTGAGTTATTGTTTTGCATGCAAAGAAAGTTAAAAAGTTGAAAAAACAAAAGAATAAAAGAGTAGTTTTAATAAGACAGACAAAATAAGGCAATCGATAGCTTAACCCAGCACACGGTGGGTGCTTGAGAGAGAGAGCTCTCTCTCTTGTTTTTGTTTGTCTCTGTTTGATATAAACAATAAAATAAATAAACTAATTA
This sequence comes from Eimeria acervulina, assembly GCF_000499425.1. Classification (NCBI taxonomy): domain Eukaryota; phylum Apicomplexa; class Conoidasida; order Eucoccidiorida; family Eimeriidae; genus Eimeria; species Eimeria acervulina. The sequence continues at coordinate 7,806 of NW_013549890.1, forward strand.
TAATATACAATAAATAAATATAATTAAAATATATTATTTATTATATAGTATTCCTTAAAAAAGAAACAAACAAAAAAACGCATGACCACTGGTCACCACCACCTTAACCACTGGACCGTCGCTAATGCCTCTTCTTTTCTTTTGCTGCTATTATATTTAAATATATTTGTTTTTTACTTTTTATTTACATTTAAATAAAATAAACATCTTAATTGAGCTTTGTTGGCGTGTTTGTGACTATATAGAGCTTCACACGTTTCCTACTATATATATATATATGTATATATATATATATATATATATATATATATATATATATATATATAT
>NW_013549890.1:8232-36100 GCF_000499425.1 Eimeria acervulina
TATATATATATATATATATGCATGCGTATCAGTATATATATGTATATATATATATGTGTTATATACCTTTCTCACTTTGTATATATTAATAATATAGGCATTTAAATAGAGTTATTTATATATTTTGTTTATGTTTAAAGGAAGCTGTATTCATTTGTTTATTATTTAGCAGAACAAACATTTCTATAAAAACTTTACTTATTGGTTTCTATTGAAGTAGATTTTTTCTCTTTGTTTATTTAAATAAAACAAACATTTAAATAAAGTTTTGTTCATTTGTTTGTGTTCAAATAGAGTTATACATCTCTATTAATGTGTAAGAGAAATTAATTTAATATAACAAACATATAAAAATCTTATTCATAGAATACAGCGAAGCAAACTCTGCTACTGTTGTTGCTTATTTATTTAGATACAACAAACAGCTGCGAGTGTGCTGCTCTCCTCTAGGGTTTAGGGTTTAGGGTTTGAGGGTCCTTGCTAGTAATGCCGAAGATAGAGGAAACGTTCTGCTGTTTACAGCTGCCTATACACCCCAACATGTCTGATACTGTTGCTCGTTGCTGCGGTGTATTTGCAGCTGCTTTTTTGTGTATTTGTTTGTTTGAAGAAACAGCCATTAGAGCAACTTCATACCCCACAAATAACTCAACTTCGTCTATTATTCAAATTTATTGTTTAAGAGACATATTTGTTTGTTTATATTTTATTAAGAGACATGTTTGTTTGTATAAAACAAGCAAGTTTACTTCATTATTTATAAACATATTTTCTCCTATATACATTTATCTTTCTAGTAGAAATATTTGTCTTCTTGTTAACAACAAACCTGCTCTCATATTAAAGAGTCATTTACTTATTATAAAAACACTTCCCACCTTATTAATTTTTTCATTACAAGCAACATTTATATATATATATATATATATTAATCAACACGTCCCCTGATCTACTGTCTCTTTTGTTAATAACAACAACAGAGCCAGGCTGCATGCATGCAGTCTCCTGCCGCTGCACTTGCACTTATTACCTCCACCAGCTGTACGTACACCTGGGGCGAAGTGTATGCGCAGCTATTCCTCACAACCGCAGTATATATAACTCTTCAAACAGGCTATGTAGCTAGCTGCACCTGCAGCTAGTAGCTACCAACCACGCAGCTAGCTGCAGCTAGCTGCAGCAGATAGGTTGCTAGCTGCTACAGCTAGGTGGGTCTATTGTTTCCGAGTCTGCATTTGTAGTACATCCATTAAAGGCTTTCGGGTTTGCTGTCTCCGTCGTATAAACCAACTGTCTCTCTTTGTCTCTGCACGCGCTCCCCACCCCTTAACATTATTAATTAGAATGTAACGAAGCCCCCTGTCTCTTTCTGTTGTCTCCTTCTCTTTCTCTAATTGCTAATCTCTGCAGATATGTTTACTGTGTTATGTCTTCGTCTCTCTGCTCGCTGCACTTGCTGCTCTACTGCGCAAGCTGAGTGCGAGTCGCTCCGTATCCTTGGCGTCTCTCTAAACCCTAAACCCTAAACCCTAAACCCTAAACCCTGCCTGTTTCCGCCACTATAGCTGCGGTTTAACTGACAACAGGAGGACAGCAGCAGCAAAACAAAGTAAGCAATCAACACGCTGGGAATCGAACCCTGACCAACGGCCTGAGAAGTGGAGGCGCTACCAACTGCACTATTTCCAACTTCCCACTCCGTGCCTACTTATATATATATATATATATATATATATATATATGCATATACACATAGATATGCATATAAATTTGTATACATATATATATATATATCTTTATAGAGTTTCATAGGTGTTTATTTTAACTAATATATATATATATATATTATTTATTTTCTATCTATCTATACGTCCCTCAGTATAAACCTAAACAAAGTATCGATAAAAGGGTAAAGCTGTAGACTGCCTACAGTAAGCAACAAGTAGGAATCATATATTAATATGTACTTCACAGAAAGAGTAGCCAGAGAGCCGACATATATAAGGTGTTTATATTGCATATAAAATAAACATATATACAGATAGATAGATATATGTATATATATATATATGTATATTTGGTTTAAGACAAAAAACAAAAGAAAATATAATATCAGTTTCGCTTTGCCCCAAACTGTTTTCTTGCGTAAAATAAATCTGACTTAGCGCTCCCTAAGTTTACAATCTTAGGGCATCCATCTCGCTGCAAAGAAACGCATACACATACAAACCCTAAACCCTAAACCCTAAACCCTACATTCGAAACACTGCACTCGATGCAAAGCCTCAACGTGCTTCCAGCCAGGGTTTAGGGTTTATGCTTAGGGTTTAGTGTTTAGGGTTTAGGGTTTGATGTTACGCCGTGCCTCCTCTCCTACTGCTACCCGCATCCCTACAAATGAATGGATGTGCACTCAACTAGCTAGCTAGTAAGAAAGCTAGGTAGCTAGCTAATTAGTTAGTTAGTTAGCTAGCTAGCTAGCTAGCTAGTAAGAATGCAAGCTAGCAGATAAGAAAGTTGTTTATCTAGTTTGGTAGTTGATAAGAATGAAGGATAGGGTTGTAGAAAATAATGCATGCAGGCGTACATCTTTCTCCATCTGACAGCACTCCTTGCAATAAAATGCATCCGATATACCTTGACCTCCGCATATAACACAACGGCCTTGAAACGAACCGTAATTACATTCATCACAAATTCGAACTAAAGTGTGGGGTCGAACATAGCTGTCGCATATAGGGCATTTACCATCGCAGCGCTCGCACAGACGTCCTATTGCTGTAAACAAATAAACAAATTAACAAATTAATTAATTAATTAATTAATTAATTATTTGTTTTTTAAAATTATTTTCTTGTTTATTTTCGTGTGAAGAGGGTTGAAACTTTCACATACGGGGCAGTTGACATCGCAGCGCTCGCACAGACACCCGATTGCTGTATATATGTATATAAACAATAAAGAAATATATAGATATATAAATAAATAAATATATTAATTAATTAAATTAATTAAATTAGTTATTTTATTAATTTATCTGGCTGTTTATTTATCTATTTAACAGTTTATTTTGGTGTCAAGGGGCATAGAACTGCAGCAGGAAGGAAGAAGACAAACAAACTAAAAAACAAACAAAGTAAACAAAAAACAAAAAAAAAAGATAAAGACGAAAATATTGATGGAGACACACGGAGACAGAGACAAAAGAAGAAGCAAATAAAGAAGATAGAGACAAAAGAAACAGATAAAAAAGATAAAGACAGAGACAGAAGCAAATAAAGAAGATAAAGACAGAGACAGAGGCAGGAATAAAGTAGACAAAGACAGAGACAGAGACAGATAAAAAAGACAGAGTCAGAGACAGAAGCAGATAATGAAGATAGAGATGAAAGAAGATAGAGACAAAGGGAGAGATATAATAAATAGCCAGAGACGCATACACCTAAACATGCATATTGCCTCTAAACAAACAGACAAACTGATGCACAAGTGTTGCTGCTGCTGCTGTTCCTTCTGCTGCTGCTGCTGCTGCTGCTGCTGCGGCTGCTCCAGCGCAAAGGCCTCTCCACCTACCGATGCCTGGCTGCTTCCGGCACATAATCAAGTCGGGATCTGTGCAACAGCAGCAGCAGAAACAGCAGCAACACAATAACATCCAGCAGCAGGAGTCGCTGAAGGCCGCAGCGTTAAAAGAGCTTCTCTTGGTGTGATCAGGTGTCTGTTGGTCTCGCTGCTGCTGCTGCTACTACTACTACTGCTGCAGCTGCTGCTGTTTCTGCTGCTACTATTACTGCTGCATCTGCTGCTGTTTCTGCTGCTGCTGTTTCTGCTGCTGCTGTTTCTGCTGCTGCTGCTGCTGCTTACGATGTTTGGCTGCCATCTTCACGTTGCTAACACAACAACAATATGCAAAAGGGGTGGAGAGGCGGACGTGCAGTCTCCAGCAGATCTCAAGAAATAAAAAGCTGATCAACACCACCAAAGGAATCAATCTCTCTCTTCTTCTTTCTTTACTCTGGGTGCTGCGCTGCAGCAGCAGCAGCAGCAGCAGCAGCGGGCAGAAGAAGGAAAGAAGATCCGACTAAGCTGCAGCAGAAAACCCTTATACTTCGCGTTATAAGAAGAAATTTTAAGAAAAACAAAGCAGATACACCCGAACTTGAGCAAACAACAGCAACAGCCGCAGCAGCAGTAGCAGCAGCAGCCCCCTGACTTGCTGCTGCTGCAGCTGCATGCAGCGAGGAGGGGTGAGAGCAGGAGCAGGAGCAGAGCGTGAAAATAGAATTCGGTCTCTATATAGAGTAAAAGTTTGAATATAATTGAATAAAAAGAGTTAAATAAAGTTAATTTCTTAAGAAATAAAAGAAAAACAAATAATTTATTTACTGAGCCCAGAGCGAGTCGAACGCCCAACCTTCTGATCTGGAGTCAGACGCGCTACCATTGCGCCATAGGCCCTTATCTATTTTGCTTGACCTTAATTGTTCTGAATATTATTATATATATAAATATATATATTTATATATATATTAATTGTTTTCTCAGCTAGTTTTAAATAAACAAAGACAGATAATTATATTATTATACTCAGGCTGATTTGGCTGTCTTATGATGTGCTGCTGTTGTCTGCTGAATATATATATTATATTCATAAACACAGCCCCTTAAAAAGAGATTAGGAGGGAGGCCTGCATGCATTACTCTAGTTGTTTATTGTATTTGTCTTTAATGATTGTTTATTCTATTTAATATACTGTATTTAAATGCTGCAGCTGCTGCTCTTACTGCAGCAAACCAACAGACTGCTCTAACGATCCCTGCTTACTGCTGCTGAGTCTCCAGCAAAGGCAGGAGCCAGCTTGCTGCTGCTGCTGCTCTTATTTCCCTGCTGCTGCCTGTGTTTCTCCTCCCTGCAGCAGCAACTATAGAGGCTGCTGGTGAGCCAGATGCTGTTGCTGATGCTGGGGCTGCAGCAGCTTGTACAGCAGCAGCAACAGCAGCAACAGCAGCAGCAGTTCTCGAGGGGTTTCTTTCATTGATATTAATCTTGCAGAGGCAGAAGGAGACGCCTGAAAGCGGCTCTTCTTCTTAACAATGATGGGCGATCGCAAAAGGCTTTCAACTGTCTCCTTTCCTGTTCCTTTGCCCCCTTCTTTTGTTAATACCTTCGCGGTGTCTGCTGCTAGCAGCACGAGCAGCAGCACACCAGGGGCCCCTTGCTGCTCCTCTGCATGCATCTATCATGCGCAGCTTGGCTGTCTCCTCCACCGAGAGGGGCCCCAGGGGCCCCACAATTCATTGCTTTGTCTCCACAGCAAGAGGCGCCGCACTGAAGCTCAGCAGACACTCCCGGCGCAGCAGGGGCCCCCCGATGCTGCTGCTGCTGCTGCTGCTGCTGCAGCGGCTGCTGATGGTCTCCAGGAGAGTCTCTTCTGTTTAGAGAGCAGCAAGAAGCAGAAAGAGAAGGGCCTTGCTCCTGCTGCTGCTGCTGCTCCTGCTGCTGCTGCTGCTGGCCCGTTGCCCAGACGGCGCCCGGTGTCTCGTCAGCTGTTCTCGCCTCGTGCAGCCAGCAGCGAGCAGCAGCAACAGCAACAGCAGCAGCAGCAGAAGCAGGAGCATCAGGAGGATGATCAGGAGCAGCAGGAGGAGAGTAGGCCTGTGAAGCAGCAGTTTGCTGCTGCTGCAGCATTGCTGCAGTCTCTGCCGATATGGAAGCGGCATCCTGAGTCGATGCCTGCGTTGCTGCGTGCAGCAGCAGCAGCAGCAGCAGCACGTAAGCGTCACAGCCCTTCTGGGGCCCCTATAAAGAAAGACAGCTTATTAGATGCCCCTCCCTTCTCGTCAGCTACTATTCACTGGGAAGCAAAAAGACAAGCTGTCTGCATCAAGGCATACAATAATGCTGTGGGGCCCCACACCAGCTGCTGCCGCTACTTCCCCCTGCGCCTCCTCTCGAGCGATGGCTGCCCGGGGCCCCCCCCCTCTCCTCGCAGAAACCCGCAGCAGCAGCAGCAGCAGCAGCAGCAGCAGCAGGAGCAACAGCAGCAGCAGCAGGAGGCAGGGTCTGGGGTGCAACAACAGCAGCAGCAGCAGCAGAAGCAGCAACTAACGTGCCCCAGGCGTCTCTTATTTGCTGCTTATGTTTTCTTCTTGCAGCTGCCGTTAGCAGCAAACACAGAGCGCCGCAGTCGCTCGCTTAAACCCAAACAGGGTTCAGGGGGGCCCCTGGGGGCCCCCAGCCAATTGGCGGCTGGAGCAGCAGCAACAGCAGCAACAGCAGCAGCAGCAGCAGCAGCAGATAGGGATGTCGGCGGCAGACGGGCAGGGGCACACAGGGGAGGTGATAAGACACCAGGAAGAGAGACAGGGGGATCTCTTATTGCTGCAGAGGCCCTAGCCTCTGCTGCAGTTGCTGCTGCATGTCTTTCTGCTGCTGCTGTCGATAGCAACCAGCAGCAACAGCAACAGCAACAGCAGCAGCAGCAGCTTGCTGCCCCAAGCACGGCGGCTGTGCTTCTCCTCTCGTGGTCCTTCTCGCGGCAGCAGCAGGGCTCTGTGTTATTTGGGGCCCCTGAACAAGGCCAGCAGCAGCAGCAGCAGCAGCAGCAACAGCAGCAACAGCAGCAGCAACAGCAGCAAACAGATCTGGAGGTTGCTGATGCTGTGCACGAGGAGCAGCTGCGAGAGGCAGCCAACTGTCTCCAGGTGTCTCCTTCTGCTGCTGAGAGCCAAAGGGGCTTGACATGCAGGTGAGTCTCTCTCCTGCTGCTGCTGCTGCTGCTGTTGTTGTTGCTGTTGCACTGCTGCTGTTGCTGCTGCTGCTGCAGTTTGGGTGTTGGCGGGGGCTTTTCTTCGTCTCAGGGGCCCTCTGTATCTAACTCATGTTGTAGCCGTTGCTGCTTTCCCTGCTGCTGCTGCTGCTGCTGCTGTTTGTCTCTGTAGGTTGTGTGGATATGAGAGCGAGGCAGGTTTGCTGCAGCTGTCTCCTTTTGCTTCTCACTGTCTCCATCTTAAAAAGCAGCACTCCTTTCTCGCCCCGCTGCTTGCGCTGCTGCTCCCCGTTGACCAGCAGCACGCGTCTTCCCCAGCAGCAGCAGCAGCGACAGCAGCAGCAGCAGCAGCAGGTGCTGCTGCTGCTGCTGCTGCTGGGCCGGACGGCCACAGCAGGCCGACTTTGAAGGACCTCGCTGTAGCCCTGCAGCAGCTAAACAAGCAAACATGCATCTCCTGCAGCTCTGCGCAGCAACAGCAGCAGCAACAACAGCAGCAGCAACAACAGCAGCAGCAGCAGCAACAGCAGCAGCACTTCCAGGTGCTCGATCAGGGAGCTTTCGCTGATGCATGCTCTGCTGCAGCGGCGCGGCTGCTGCTGCTACTAAGCAAAGTTCTGCTGCGGGCCCCCAAAACCTGCACAGCAGAGCAGCAGCAGCTGCTTGCTGCATTTGCTGCTGAGGGGCATCCAGTGTCTCCTGCAGCAGCTCCGCATGCAGCTGCAACTCACGCAAGATCTCAAGGCTCCTCTGGGCCTTCAACTCAGCAGCACGAACAGCAGCAGCAGCAGCAGCAGCAGCAGCAACCGTTACCCCCGTCTGCTGGAGCGCGAGGAGAGACAACTTCAGCCCGCCTGCTGCAGGAGCAGGAGACGGTACGGCCCCTTGTGTTGCAGCCGCTGCTGTTGCTGCTGCTGCTGCTGCTGCTGCGGTGAACGCACATTGTCTTGCTGCCTCCTTGGTGGGTGGTGTCTGAGTTGCTGCGTTGCTGCTGCTGTGTGTTGTACTGCTGCAGAATCTGCAGCGTCTGCTGCTGCAGCAGCAGCAGCAGTTTGCTGCTGAGGCATTTGAGGCGCCTGTGCTACGTCCTCCCGAGAAGCAGCAGAGGGGCCCTCTGGCGTTGTGTGCTGCTGCAGCACCAACAACAGCATCTGCTGCCTTCTTGCTGCAGCACCTTCAAGCAGCAGCAGACAGCAAAATGTTTGTGCCGTCAGTACACCAGGCGCTCTTAGAAGCCAAGCTGTGGGGCCCCACACCTGCAGCGGCGTGTTGCTCTGGGGCTGATGCAAGCAGCAGCAGCAAATGCAGCTCCTGCCCCTGCAGCCAGGCATCGCCCAATGCCTCAGACGGGCAGCAACAGCAGCAGCAGCAGCGGCAGCAGCAGCAGCAGGAGCAGCAGCAGATGCCGTTTCTGCGGCGACTCCTCGGCGACGGCTGCCTGCGTTGTGGCAGCATCAATTCCTGTTGCGTCTCCTGCTGCTGCTGTAGCAGCAGTAGCAGCAGCAGCAGCAGCAGCAGCAGCACGATAAGTACCCGGCACGAGGAGGAGAGCTTGGAGGGCCCCCCGGACGCCGCTTTGCTGCAGCGGGGGCCCTTTGCTGCTGCTTCTCGGCGGCTGAGTTGGTTTGAGGTGATGTGTTTAATGCCGCAGCAGCTGCACTCCCTCCCCATCGAAGGTCCAGCAGCAGCAGCAGCAGCAAAAACAGCAACAGCAGCAGCAGCAGCAACAACAGCAACAGGAGCAGCAGCAGCAGCAGCAGATTGCCGGCATCTTCTTGCAGTGCTGCTGCCCCCTGTGGGGGGCCCTCGCTTACAAGAAGATGTGCTTACTCGGGTGTCTCTGCAGCTGGGGCTGGCTGCAGCTGCTGCTCACCCATTTGTCTCCTTTCTGCTGCAAGACAGCAGCAGCGGAGTCCCTAGAAGCATCAATACCCTCACGCTCGCGCTGCAGCAACCTGCTGCTGCTGCTGCTGCTGCTGTTGGTGCGCTGCGGTGCTTCCTCGCTGAGCAGACTACCCCACTAGTTGTGGAGCTGCTGCTGCCCGGAGATGCTGCTGCAGCAGCTGTTGCTGCGGATGCTGCTGCAACAGATGCCTCGTTTGCTGCAGCGGCTGCTGCTGTTGGCGACTGCTACCGTCGATGCCTCCGGCTGGTAGAGGCTGCTGCTGCTGCACTGTGCTGCAGTGAGGGGCCCCCCAGCTACCCGCAGGGGGCCCCCAAGAAGGCGTTGAGGTTGCTGCTGCGGTATTTGCTGTTGCGGCTAAATTGCTGCTGCTGCAGTACGCAAAGCAGCACGAGTCCCCCGTGCAGCAGCTGTTTTGTTGCACTGGAAGCTGCTGCAGCTGCTGCTGCTGTTGCTGCTGGTCCTGAAGCAGCCAAAGGGGCTCCAGCAGCCTCTGCAGCAGGCGCAGCAGCTGCTGCAGCAGCAACTGCAGCAGCAACGACCGTTGACAAGGAACGCCTGCTGCTGCTGCGCGTCCTTGCCTTCCTCTCTGCTGCTCTCTTGCAGTTCTTGAAGCAAATGGAAGACAGGGGTGCCCCCGCTGCAGCAAAGGCAGATGCTGCAGCATCTGCAGCAGCACCAACCGCCGCAGCACCGGCTGCAGCAGCACCAGCTGCAGCACCAGCAGCAACTGCGGGAGCTGAAGGAGATGCAACAACAACAGCACATGCCGACGATGCAGCAAGTGCAGCAGCAGCAGCAGCAGATGCCTCAGATGCATGCGAAGCAGCAGCTGCTGCAACTGCAGCAACTGCAACAGCTACACCGTCTCCATCAGCTGATCCAGTAGCTGCAACAGCTGCAGCAGCTCCAACAGCTACAACAGCTGCAGCAGGAGCAGCAGCTGCTACACCTGCTGGAGGAGCAGCAGCTGATACAGGATCAGCAGCTGCTACAGGATCAGCAGGAGCAGCAGGAGCAGCAGGAGCAGCAGGTATTATCCCTCATGCTTCTTCTTGTGTCTGTAGTAGAGAGACAGCTGAGGCGTGTGGAGGCTTAATGAGCGACGTGCATTTGAAAGCTGCTGCACTCATCACAGAATGCATGACTTTTGGGGGGCTTCCTGCTGCATGCGATGACACACAAACAGGTTAGGCCTTCTGTCTCCTTTTGCTGCTGTCTCCTCTTGTCTTGCTTCTGTCTCTCCTTCTTATGCTGCTGTCTCCTTTTGTCTTGCTTCTGTCTCTCCTTCTTATGCTGCTGTCTCCTCTTGTCTTGCTTCTGTCTCCTTCCTCCTTTGCTTCTGTCTCCTTTTGTCTTGCTTCTGTCTCCTCCTGTCTCCTTTTGTCTTGCTTCTGTCTCCTTCCTCTTTGTCTTCTTCTTCTGTCTTCTTTTGTCTTTCTTCTGTCTCCTTTTGTCTCTCTTCTGTCTCTGTTTGTCTTTCTTCTGTCTCTGTTTTTTGTCTCTGCTTTTTTTCTATTTGGGGTTTGCTGTCTCTGCGGTTTATTTTGCTTCTTCTCTGCCCAGCAAAACATACAATTCCTCCTCTAAAGAATCAATTCTGCTGCTGCTGCTGCTGCTGCTGCTGCTGCTGCTGCTGCTGCTGCAGGGCTTCTTATACAAACAACACCCTTTGGGGCCCGCGTCGTTCGGGGTGTCCCCTTGATGAGTCGTCATCAACTCCATCGATTTGCTTCCTCTTTAGAGAAACCATTTGCTGCAGCAGAAGGCAGAGGGCTTGCTGCTGCTGCTGCTGCTGCTGCTGCTGGCAGCGGCAGCAGCAGCACACGGAAAATTACCAGCAGCAGCAGCAGCAGCAGCAGCAGCAGCAGCAACAGCAACAGCAGCAGCAGTAGCAGCAGCTACCGAGCTGCAGCAGCGGACGGATCGTCTCTGTCTGCAGCTTTTCCTCCTTTATTATCATCACCACCACCATCTGCTGCTGCTGCTGCTGCGGGGTTGCTGCCTGCTGCTGTACGAGGTCCTGTCTCCCGTGAGTGTTGGCGGTCTCCTGAAGTTGAGGAGACAGCAGAAGATGTGAAGCCCGCTGGAAATCGTGCTGAGCTGCTGCAGCAGCAGCAGAAGCAGCAGCAGCAGCAGCAGGAAGAAGAGGAGCCGGTGCCCTGGCAAAGCGTTGATCTCTTTGCTTGGAGTCTCCTCGATGAAAACGGTTCGGCTTCTCTTGCTGCTGTTGCTGCTGCTGCTGGTGCTGCTGCTGCTATTGCTGTTTTTGTTGTGGGTGGTGCTGTTGCTGTTACTGGTCTGCTGCTGCTGTTGGTTGTCCTGCGTCTTTTTGTGCTGCTGCTGCTGCTGCTGCTACAACTTCTGCTGCTGTGTGGCCTCTTGGTGTGCTGTTGCTGCTTCGTCTAATCTTGCTGCTGCTGCATACTTCGTATTTTGCTGCTTCTGCTGCATATCTTTCGCTGCATCTGTATTTGTTTTATGCTTGCTGCCTTGCTGCTGCTGCTGTTTGTTCAGGGGCTTCTGCTGAGGTGTCTCTGCAGCAGCGCGTCTCCAGGGCCTCCACGCGCAAAAAGACGGCCCAAAGAGTCTCCTCTGCAGCAGCAGCAACAACAGCAGCAGCAACAACAGCAGCAGCAGCAGCAGAGCAAAGGGAGGCAGTATGGACACCGGAAGCCGCAGCAGCAGCAGCAGGAGCGGGCGAGCCGAAGGGTGCGGGGCCTTCCTCCGGCGCAGCAGCAGCAGCAGCAGCAGCAGCAGCAGCAGCAAAGCGGTTGGGTTCTGCTGCTGCTGCAGCGTTGTCTCCTGAAGAGCCCCCGCTGCAAGGAGACAGCAGCCGCCGCGTGTTAGCTGCTCCGTGGCAGGCAGCAAGCGGTGCTGTGCTTGAGGTTGCTGCTGCAGAGGCGCAGAGACATCGATTGTCTCCTTTCTTTGGGGTTGTTGTCGAGGTGCTTCAACTGTCTCCTTGCTGCCTTTTAACTGTCTCCTTGCTGCCTTTTAACTGTCTCCTTGCTGCCTTTTAACTGTCTCCTTGCTACCTTTTAACTATCTCCTTGCTGCCTTTTAACTGTCTCCTTGCTGTGTCTTTTGTGTCTCCTCGCTGTCTTCTAACTGTCTCCTTGCTGTGTCTTATATCTCCTTGCTGTCTCCTTGCTGTCTTTTAACTGTCTCCTTGCTGTCTCTTTTCTGTCTCCCTCCACCTCTGCCCTTCATCTGCCGCACCAGCTAGCTAGCTGGACATCAAAGCTAGCTAGACAACTAGCTAGCTGGCTAGCTAGCCAACTGAACAGCTAGCTAACTAGACAATCTAGCTAGCTAGCTAGCTAGCTAGTTATGCGGCTAGCTAAGCAGTCCTGGCCTCTGTCTTTGCATTGGCGTCTCTGATGCAGCAGCACCCCCCTGCCTGCTGCTGCTGCGGCTTCTACTGCTCCTACTACTACTGCTGCTGCTGCTGCTGCACCTACTGGTGTTCCTGCTGCTGCTGCTCTTGCTGCTTTATTGGGGTGTATCGCCTTCTTCCTTTGTCTTTGCTGCTTCTCCGCAGGAGAGTGGCTGTCTGCCTGAGGCTGCAGATTTGCAGCAGCACCGCAACAATTTGTTTTTTATATATGATGAGCTTGACAGGCTGAGTGAGTGCAGCTGCAGCTGCCCCACACTGCTGCGGCTGCTGCTGCTGTTGCTGTTGTTGCTGCTGCTGCTGCTATTTGTGTTGCTGCAGTCGATTGTATTGCTGGTAATGGTGGTCGTGCTGCTGCTGTTGTTGCAGTCGCTGCCGTGCGCGGTTGTTGCTGTTGCTTCTGTTGTTGCTGTTGCTGCTTTTGCTGCTGCTGCTGCTTGATTGGGTGTGGGTTGCTGCTGCTGCTGCGTTGCTTCGAGCTGCAGAGGCGGCGCAGCTGTACGAAGGCCCCTCGAAGGCAACACAACTCGCAGCCAGACAAAAACGTCTCCGGATCGGCAGATCTGCTGTCCACGGGTATGTCCTGCTGCTGCTGCTGCTGTGTGTTGCTGCTGCTGTTGTTGCTGTTTGTGCTGTTACTGCTGTTGCTGTTTGTGTGGTCGTTGCTGCTGCTGCTGCTGTTGCTGTTTGTGCGGTTGCTGCCGTTGCTGCTGTTGCAGTTGTTGCTGGTGCTACTTCTGCGGTTGCTGCTGTTGGTGCGGTTGCTGCTGCTCCTGCTGCTGCAGTTGCTGCTGTTGCATTCCGTGCGCAGCAGCTGGCGGCGAGGGCCTTCCGCTCGACTTAGAGTTTTTTATGTTTTGTGATGGTGCTGCTTTAATGCTTTAATTGAGTACTTGCTTGTCTTTGTGTTGCTGTCTTCTCTGCTGCTGTTGCTGCTGCTGCTGTTGCTGCTGCTGCTGCTGCAGATGGGGTGTCTTTGCTGCAGAGCCCATTAGGCGAGGGGAGTTTATAGTGGAGTACGCCGGCAACGCCGTCTCCGAAGCAAAGGCAAACTTCTTGTCAGCATGCACATCCTTGCATGCATATATATATATATATATATATAACTATATACATATATATATATGTAGTGCTTGCATGCATATATATATATATATATTTGTTGCTTTGGAGAGGTCGATTGCATGGGGAGTGGGGGCAGGAGCACTTATTGCTGAATTTTGCTGTTGTTGTTACTGCTGCTGCTCTTGCTGCTGCTGCTGCTGTAAATATATATTTCTATGCATGCATGCATGCATGCATGCATGCAGAGAGGCTGAGTGTGTACAGAGTATGGGAGGGAGTAGTTAATGAGTTATTGTTCTTGTTGCTGCTGTTGCTGCTGCTGCTGCTGCATGCATGCATGCAGAGAGGCTCAGTATGTACAGAGTATGGGTGGCAGTACTTATTTCTTTAAACTCAAAGACGGCTCAATTGTGGATGCCACCACCTGCGGCTCCTCCACTCGCTTCATTAACCACTCGTGCGCTCCGAACTGCGCTACCGTAGATATACTCGTAAGACTTATGCATGCAAATGCATGCACGTACATGCATGCATCTGCATGCATGCATCTGCATGCATTTCCATAAAGATTCATGCAGATGTATGCATGCATAATGGTGTATGCAGATGCATGCATGCATGTTGGTGTATGCATGCATGTTGGTGTATGCATGCATAATGATGTATGCATGCATGATGGTGTATGCATGCATAATGATGTATGCATGCATATTGTTGCATGCAGATGCATGCATGCATGAATGGTGGTGGTGTATGCATGCATGGTGGTGCATGCATGTACTTGTGGAGTTGTTCTTGGTGTTTCTGTTGTTGTTGCTGGTGCTGCTGCCGCTCCTGTTGCTAGTGGTGCATGCATGCATGCATGCATGCATGCATGGTGTTGCATGCATGTTTTTGCTGCGGGTGCTTAGGATGAAGACGAAGAGGAGGGGGGCAGTCATGTGGGGCTGTTGGCTTTGAGAGACATCTCCATGGGGGAAGAGCTGCTCTATAACTACAGGTTAGAGAGACAGGAGTAGAGCGAAGTGTATACTTAGTACAGTATAATTTAAAAATGCATAACTGCTGCTGCTCTAGGTGCTGCTGCTGCTCTCTGTGCTGCTGATGCTGCTCTATGTGCTGCTGCTGCTCTATGTGCTGCTGCTGCTCTATGTACTGCTGCTGATCTCTGTGCTACTGCTGCTCGCTGTGCTGCTGCTGCTGCCCGTATTGCTGCTGTCCTTTCGGCTGCTGTCCCTGCTGCTACTGTCTATGCTGCTACTGTTCTAACTGCTGTTGTCTGTATTGGTGCTCTCCTTGTTGCTGCTGTTTCTGCGTCTGCTGTGCTTGCTGCTGTTGTTGTCTGTGTTGCTGTTGTCCCTGCTGCTGCTGTCTCTTTTGCTGCTGTTCCTGCTGCTGCTGCATGCATTGATGCATACGTGGCAGCGAATGCATCATTCGAGCGTTAGTCTTCTTTGGTAATGCTGTTTATTATGGAGACACAAAGACATTTGCAAGTGCAGCAAAGCGAGGCAGCAGCAAACGAGCAGCAGAATTGGGGATCTGTGCATCAAGCATCATCCTTACGTCCGCTGCTGCGCTGCTGTTGCTGCTGTTGCTGCTGCCTGCAGCCTCTCCGAGAGTTCGCTGCAGCAGGAGATCTGCTGCTGTGGGGCGCCCAACTGCAGAGGGGTAATGTGACGAAATCCCCACACTTCTGATCCGGAGAAGACGATCCCCACGTAGGGGATCGACCCTCAAAGAGCCAGGAATGGGTACAACAGAGGGTATTTACGCAGGGGATCGACTCCCCAAGAGACGATCCCCACTCTGGGGATCGGCTCCCCAATAGACCATCCCCACACAGGGGATCGACTCCCCAAGAGACGATCCCAGTGTTCTCATGGGGAGTCGATCCCACGTTTGTTGCGTCGAAGGATTTTTTTGTGCTTTATTTAAGCGACGCTCTTGTCTCTTTTGCAGCTAAGCTGCTGCAGCGTCAACTCCAGAAACAGCAGCAGCAGCAGCATTGGTAGTACCAGCAGCAGCAGCACAGCAGCTGCAGTAGCAGCAACAGTAGCAGCAGCAGCAGTAGCAGCAGCAGCAGTAGCAGCAGCAGCGGCAGCAACGGCAGTAGCAGCAGCAGCCACTGCGGCTTTAGCAGCAACCAAACGAAAGGTTGATGTCTAGTGTATTAGATATGCAGCAGCATAGAAGAAAACTTGCTGAGTTGTCTCCATCCTCGCATGCAAAACACAAAGAAGACAGCTCAGCTATTGTAGAGAAGGCCCCTAGGGGGCCGCAGCGGAGCGAGTTGCTGCCGG
This sequence comes from Eimeria acervulina, assembly GCF_000499425.1. NCBI lineage: Eukaryota > Apicomplexa > Conoidasida > Eucoccidiorida > Eimeriidae > Eimeria > Eimeria acervulina. Next base: position 23,671 of record NW_013549890.1, read on the forward strand.
CGCTGCAGCTGCAGGCGGGGAGTCCCCCATCCGCGTGCTGGTGGTGCTGCTGCTGCTGCAGGTGCAACAGCTGCTGCTGCAGGTGCAACAGCTGCTGCTGCTGCTGATACTGCTGCTGCTGCTGCATTTTCAGTTTGCTGCGCCCCCAACATGCCCCGACTCCTTGCCGTCGTTCTCTTGGAGTCTGTAGAAGCCGAAGCGGCTGCTGCTGCTGTTGCTGCTGCTGCTGTTGCTGCTGCTGCTGTTGCTGCTGTGTTCCGAAGGCCCGTATAAGGGGGTTTGCTGCTGCTGACAGGCGCTAAGGAGAGCGAGGGGGGGTCCCCAGGGGCCCCATTGGTGGCTGTTGCCTCAGGCCAAGGGGAGGGGGGGCCCCCCGTAAACCCAAGCACAGACAAATCCCCTACTTGCAAACCTGACTGCAGCCGCAGCAGCACCTCAGAAGAGCCTGAGCAGAGCCTCTCAGGGGGCCCCTCAACCGATGAAGGGGCCTCTGGATGAGGTGCTGCTGCTGCTGCCGGCAGCTTCCACCCGTTCTGCTGCTGCTGCTGCTGTTGCAGTTGCTGCTTCAGTGGCTCGGCTGCAGCAGAGGCACGAGCAGCGTCCCACGGTAGGTGGGGAACCACTCCTGCTACGTTGGCTGGTGCTTCTGCTGTTGCTGCTGCTGCTGTTGCTGCTACAGCGGCGGCTCCAGCTTCAGCAGCAGCGCAGTTTTCGCTGCTGCTGGGGTGTACAGCCGAAGTTGAGAACTCGGCTGCAGTCAGTGGGGGCGTGATGCTACAGTGACTTGGTTGACTGGGTTGCTGCTGCAGCTTTGCTGCAGCAGCAGCAGCAAACGAGGAGCCCCCAGAGCTCCCTACAGGGGCCCCTCCCAGTGCATCTGGCAGGAGGGCACCGAGGGGCCCCACAGGGGGGCCCCCTAACGACCGCACAGGGGGGCCCCCTAGCGACCCCACAGGGGGGCCCCCTAGGGGCCCCCTGGGGCCCCCATTAGCGATGAGGTACTTGGCACGGTTTGTTAAGGCGGAGAGGGCCAGGCGGACGCACCTGAGAGAAGCAGCAGCAGAAGTGTGTGGGGTGTAGGCAGCTGCCATCAACAGCAACTGGAGATGCAGCAGAAGCAGCAGTAGCTAGAGATACAGCGGCAGCAGCAACAGCAGAAGCAGTTGGCGGTGCAGCTGGAGATGCAGCAGCAGCAGCAGCTGGAGATGCAGCAGCAGCTGATGCTGCTGCGATAGAGGAACCACCAGCTGTCAGCAGCAGCAAATAGAGATGCAGAAGCAGAGGCTTGAGATGCAGCAGCAACAGCAGCAACAGCAGCAACAGCAGCAGCAGCAGCTGCTGCTGCTGCTGCAGCAGAGGACCCAACTCACCTTGCAGTTGCGTTCCAGGCCTTCAGCTTCAAAGCCACAAGGGAGCGCTGGTTGCTGTCAGCAGCCGCATGTCCTGCTGCTGCTGCTGTTGCTGCTGCTGCTGCAGCCGAAGGGGGTTCAGGCGCTGCTAGTCTGAGGAGCTGTCCCTCGGCCTCTAGCGGCTTCCGCAGCAGCGCCAGCTGTCTCCTTTGCTGCGTAAGGTAGTTAAGACAAAGAGAGACTAACTGATGTTCTAGCTGCTGCAGCTCTTGCAGTGTATCTTCTCCTTTGAGTGTATGTGAAGCAAAGAAGGAGAAGGCGGGTACAGACCCATCACATGCAGCTCCACTTGCTGCTGCTGCAGATGCAGTACATCTCGCTTCTGCTGCTGCTGCTGCTGCAGTTGCTGCTGCTGCTGCACACAAAACACTCCACACCAAACCCCTTGCTGTCAGTCTCATACGATTTATGCTGCATAATGTGGGGCCTTCAGGCCCATCTAAGAGTTGTCTACAGGGGAATGCTGCTGCTGCTGCTGCTGTTGCTGCTGCTGCTGTTGCTGCTACTGCCGCTGTGCTGCTGTTGAGAAAAAAGCACCTACCCTCGGCCTTCTTCTCGTCAATCTCTTTCTTCATTTCTTCCAGCTTGAGCTTCTGCTGCAGCAGTTGTTCTGCGGTCTGCTGCTGCTGCTGCTCCTGCTGCAGCAGCTGCTGCTGCTTGGCGTGCTGCTGCTCCTGCTGCTCTTGCATGCGTCTCTCTCGCATGGTGGCTTGCTCTTCAAGTTGCTGCAGCTGGCTGTGGAGTTGGTTAAGCTGCTGTTTTTTCTGCTGCTGCTGCTGATCGCGGGCCTTCAGCTCTTCCATTTGCTGTTGCACCCGTTGCTGCTGCTGCTGTAGTAGCTCCCGCTGCTTCTGCTGCTCCGCCGCTCGGCTTTCAATGTCTGCTACAACCTGCTGGTGTCTCAGCAGCTGCTGCTCTAGTAGCTGCTGCCTCATTTGAATCATTAATTCTTCGTGGTGTAGCTGCTGCCTGTCTTGGTGGTTGCGCATCTGCTGCTGCTGCTGCAGCTGCTGCTGCACTACTTCGCGCTGCCGCTGGTTCGTCTCCCGCAGCTGCAGCTCCTGCTGCAGTCGTTGCTGCACCTCCTGCTGCATCTGTAGCTGCTCTCGCTGCTGGTTAAGGCTCTCTTCCTTCTTGGCTACGATAGCTAAGAGCTGCTGCGCCTCTTGCTGCTGCTGCAGTGCTTGCTGCAGCTCTTTCTGCGCCTTCTGCTTCTGGTGCTGCACTTCCCGCTGCAGTGCCTCGGCCTTTTGCTGCTGCTGCTGCAGCTCGAGAGCCTGCGCAGCTAATGCCTGCAGCAGGTGCGCTTCCTGCTGCTGCTGCTGTTGCTGCTGCTGTCCTGTGTCTGTGGCGGCAGCACCCGTTGCAGCTGCTGCAGCTGGTGCTTTTGCTGCATCTGTTGCTGCATCTACTGCTGTCGGTGCTGCATCTGTTGCCGCTGCAGTCTGCTGCTCGGAAGGGTCCGCTTTAGCTGCTGCTGATCTGTGGCGAGGGGATTGCTGTCTGGGGTGGAGCTGCTGCAGCAGCGAGCCGTCTGTTTGCTGCTTGCTGCAGTGTGTTTGCTGCTGCTTGCTGCTGCTGCTTCTTCGAGGAGCATCCAAGGAGACGGCAGTTTCTGCTACTTGCTGAGGCATCCACTGCTGCATCTGCTTCCCCAGATCTGTTTGCTGCAGCAGCGCAGCATATCCGGGCAGTGACTGCATGCAGCCCGCCACAGCTAATCCTGCTGCTTGAATTGCACAAGTAGAGAAGAAACGAGCAGCAGCTCTTGCTGCTGCTCTTTCTATTGGGGCCTTCTCTGAGGAGCAGCTGCTGCTGCCGCGTGGCAGCGCCAACGCCGCGCGAGGATAACTCCCTGCTGCACCTGCTGCTGCAGCTGCTGCTGCGGAGGGTGGTGTTGCTGTTGTAGCTGCTGCTGCGGATGCATGTTCCGAGTCTGTTGCTGCTGATGGGACGCTGCTGGCGCTGCTGCTGCTGTTGCTGCTGCTGCTGCTGAACCGTTTGCTGTGGGTGTCGAGGAAGAGCTGCAGCGAACGAGAGGCCTCTGAGGCGACGCTGGGCCCTGACGGTGACAGCAGCAAACCCCCACCAGCAGCAAGAAGAGACGCTTCTGCTTCACCCTCTTCCGGCTCTGTTGCGTGTCTTGCTGCCATCTCAGCAGCCAAAGCAAACTCAGCTGCTCGCTGCGCCGCCTCCCCCGGGCTCAGAAACTCCCCCTCCTCACGAAGCATCTCCTCGGAGACGATCCCAGGACGATCCCTGGAGACGATCCCACGACGATCCCCGGAAACGATCCCAAGGCGATCCCCGGAGACGATCCCAAGACGATCCGCGGAGAGGATCCCAGGATGGTCCCCGGAGACGATCCCAAGACGACCCCCGGAGACGATCCCAAGGCGATCCCTGGAGACGATCTCAGTGCCCCAATGCAGCATTCCGTCTGCTGCAGGACGGCACTCTCCCGCACTGTGTGGCAGTAGATGGAGCATCGTCTCGTTTTGCTGCTGCTGCCTAGCTGGTTTGCTGCTGCTGCTGCTGCTGCGGACTTGCAGCATGGGAGGCTTTGCAGGCAACAGCTGCAGCGGGCTGAGGGCCCCCGCTGCTGCTCCTTGTTGTAAATTATTGACAAGAGGAGACAAACTGTCTCCTGATAGAACAGGCGATCCACTCATCTCTCCCGGAGAGACCCCACACCATCGCCCACCGACAGGGCCCGCCACGTAGTGCTGCTGCTGCTGCTCAAGCAGCTGCTGCTCCTCCAGTTGCAGCTGCTGCTGCTGCCATGCCGACAGCTGTTGCTCATTCAGTTGCAGTTGCAGCTGCTGCTCCTTCAGTTGCAGTTGCAGCTGCTGCTGCTCGGACAGACGCTGCTCCTCCAGTTGCAGCTGCTGCTGCTCCGACAGTTGCTGCTCCTCCAGTTGCAGCTGCTGCTGCTGCCGTTCCGACAACTGCTGCTCCTTCAGTTGCAGCTGCTGCTGCTCCTTGGACAGATGCTGCTCCTCCAGTTGCAGGTGCTGCTGCAGCTGCTCCGACAGTTGCTGCTCCTCCAGTTGCAGCTGCTGCTGCTGCTGCTCCGACAGTTGCTGCTCCTCCAGCTGCAGCTGCTGCTGCTGTTGCTCGGACAGATGTTTCTGCTCCTGCTGCTGGTGCTCCTGCTGCTTGGACAGGTGCTGCTGTTCCGGCGGCTGCTGCTCCTGCTGCTGCTGCTGCTCGGACAGATGCTGGCGCTGCTGCAGCTGCTGCTCGGACAGATACTGCTGTTGCTGCTGCTGCTCAGAGAGATGCTGCAGCTTTTGCTGCTGCTGCTGCTGTTCCAGATCCTGTTGCTGTGAAGGTTGCTCCAGCTGCTGCTGCGGCTGCTGCAGCAGGAACTCCGGCTGCTGCTGTTGCTGTTGCTGCTGCTCAAGATGCGCGTGCTGCACTTCGCCCTGAGTCTGTTGCTGCTGCTGCCGGTGGCGTCGGGCCTTAGGCTTCAGTCGCTCCTGATCCTGCTGCTCGTGTTGTTGCTGTTGCTGCTGCTGCTTTTGTTGTTGTTGCTGCTGCTGCTGCTGTTCTTCACGCATTCGTGTTTGCTCAATTTGCTCTTGCTGCTGCAGCTGCTGCTTGTGCTGCACCTGCTGCAGCTGGTGCAGCAGCAGCTGCTGCTGCTGTTGCTTCTCTTCCTGGTGCTTCATTGGCTCCTGAGTCTGTAGGTACTGCTCTGGGAGCTGGTGAAGTTGCTGCTGCAGCTGCTGCTGATGCACCTGTTGCTGTTTTAGCCGCTGTTCCTGATGCTTTTGCTGCTGGGTTTGCTGCTTCTGCTGCTGGAGCTGCTGCAACTCCTGCAGCTGCCGTTGTTGCTCTTGCTCTTGCTTCTGTTGCTGCTGCTGTTTGCACTGAAGATGTTGTGGCTGCTGCTGCTGCTGCTGCTGCGGTTCCTGCCGCTGCTCCTTTTGCTTCATCTGCTGCTCCGGCTGAACCTGTTCCCAGTTGTCTTGCTGCTGCTGTTGTTGCTGCTGCTGCACGAGCTGCAGGTCCATAGAGCGCTGGCGTTTTTTCTGCGCTTGCTGCTGCTCTTCGTCTGAATCATGTTGCTGCTGTTGCTTCTGCTGCTGCTGCTGCTTCTGCTGCTGCGCTCCCCACAACTCGAAGCTCTGCAAAAGTTTTGTCTGGTTTTGGTGCCTCTGCTGGAGCTGCTGCACCTGCTGCAGCTGCTGCTCCTGCTGCTCTTGCTCTTCCTGTTTAGGGGGCTGCTCGGGCAGGTCTTGCTGCTGCAGGTGCTTTTCAGTGCCTAGCGATTGCTTATCCTGGTGCTGCTGCTGCTCCTGCTCCTGCTCCTGCAGCTTAGCATCCTCTATAAACAGGTGCAGCGGCTGCTGCTGCAGGTGTTTCTGCTGCTCTTGCTGCTCCTGTTTCTCTATAAGCTCCCCTTGCTGCAGGTGCTGCTGCGGCTGCAGCAGCAGCTGGGGGCTTTCTTTCTCTTGAGGTTTAAGTTGCAGCAGCAACTGCTGCTGCTGTTGCTGCTTCTGCTGCTGGTTCTGTAGAAATCTGTTTAGCTCTCTACGGCCATGAAGCGTGTCTGAGTGCTGTGAGTTGCTGCTGCTTCTGCTGCTGCTTCTGCTGCTGCAGCAGGGCAAGTATGTGTCTCCTGTTTGTATCGTGTCTCTTTGATTGCTGTTGAGTTTGTGTTTGCTGCTCTTTCTTTGAATAATCTCTTTCTGTCTCTTTTTAGGGTTTTCTTCGTCTATGTTTGCTGCAGCAGCTGTCTCCTTTAATACTTCTCTGCTGTTCGCTGCTGCTGCTTCTTTATTTGCTGCTTCATGAAGAGACAGAGAAAGAGAGGCGCAAGGAGACACTTTATAAGGGGGCCCTAGACCCCCCATCTCTTCTGCTGCTTGCATATTGCTGCTGCTGCTGCTGTCAATACACTGCATTATTGCTGCATTTGCTGCAGTAGAAGATACTCCTGGAGCGCCTCCTGCTGCTCTCAGCAGCGACGCTGTGCTGCTGCTTCTGCTGCTGCCGTTGCTTCTGTTGCTGCTGCGACTTCTGCTCCTGCCTCCGCTGCTGTTGCTGCCGTTGCTGCTGCTGCTGCTGTCAATGAAGCCCCAGGCCTCAATACCAGAAGCAAGAAGCAGCGCTTTCTTTGCTGCATCCCCCTGTGGGGTCTCTGGTGTATCTACACTGTCTGTCTTCATTGTGCCCTAGGGAGACATGTATTTGTTTAAATGTCTCCTCCTCAAGTATGCATTACTCTCTCTATTCAAAAGATGCATTAAAGCGTTCTACACAGATAGAAATAACTGTAGTCACTGCAGCAACAGCAACAGCAGCAGCAGCAGCTGCTGCTGCTGCTGCTGCTGCTGAAGTGGGCTTGGGGCGAACGCCTGCCAGGTGTACGTATCAGCTGTTTGTTTAAAGGAGAGACACCTGGTGTCTCCTAAGCAGAGATATGTGGGTGATTAGAGCTTAGGGTTTAGGGTTTAGCGTTTTAGGGTTTAGCTAGGTTTTAGGAGACAGCTGTAAGCGGTGCTGCTGCTGCTACCTGCTGTATATCCACAGCAAAGGAGATAATAGGCAAAGAGAAGAGACAAACAGCAGCCTCGTACATCGTGTGGGGCCCCACAGGGTTGCTGCTGCTTTGTTTCTGCTCGTGCTGCTGCTGCTGCTGCTGCTTTGCTTCTGCCTTTGCTGCTGCTTCTCTTTAACTACAGCCTCTCTAGCAAGGCGTCTATCTACATAAGCAGCACCTACGCTGCATGCCCAGCCACACATACAAATGCATGCATATGAGGTCAGATGCATGCATGCACGGACTGTACGTACACCTCATTAAAAATGTTTAAAGAAGCTCTGTGCATCTGCACACCAGCGAAGCCGCTTGGGGGGGAGGGGCGCGCAGTATAATAGAAATAAAGATAATTCGCAGCAGTCTTCTAAAGCATAAATGAATATAAATAAATACAAATAACTAAAAAACAAAGAAGAAAAAAGAAAACTTCGGACACACACAAAGCGCAGCAGCAGCAGCAGCAGCAGCAGCAGCACCCTGGTGGAAGCGCTGCTGCAGCTGTTTCTCGCTGATCTATATTTTATTCATTTATTTTTTTAATTTATTGAAATAAATATAATTTAAGAAGAAACAAAGAAATTCAAACAGCAGGGAAACCGCAGCACCGCCAACCGCAGCCGCCTCAACAGCTGCAACAGCAGCAGCAGCAGCAACAGCAGCAGCAGCAGCAGCAGCAGCAGCTGCCCGTGAGGCGGCGACGGGGCTTTAAAGAGCGGGCCATAGAGCGCGTAGCTAAGGGTTTGTATGTTAGTTTGCGCTGTATTTCTGTTTGTTTACCTGCTACAGCAATTATTTACATTTGTCTCTCTTGTTTATTATATCATTTTTCTTTTGAAGACAGTGAACGATGGTGGTAGGTGTCTTGAGAGCGGTCCTGCACATACAGCTGGCTGTTGCTGCTGCTGCTGCTGCTCTCCATGTCTCTCTTCTCTGCTCTTCTTTCTTTCTTGCTGCTTCTTGCCGCTCTCTGCTGCGGTGTGTGCATCACCAGCAGCAGCGGCAGCTGCTGCTGCTGCAGCTGCAGCAGCAACAAAACAGTGAATTCTTCTTTCTTGACAGATAGACACCGCAGCAGATTGTCGCGGCTGGGGCAGTGTTTGTTGCTGTTTGTCTTTTATTGAGTATTAGAAATATGTAGTAGGGTTTATATATCAGCTTCTTAAACATGCTGAGGGGATTATATAAGGCTGCAGTGCAGCTTGCTGCTGTTTTTGTTCTGCTGCTGCTGCGTCTGTCTCCTCTCTTTCTCTGCTATATACCCCCAGCTCGCCTCTGTATACCTCCATTTGCAGGGTTTAGGGTTTAGGGTTTAGGGTTTGGGCCGGTGGAGAGCTGCTGGGTCTTGAGGGCTTTCTCTGCGCTCCAGGGTTTAGGGTTTAGTGTTTAGGGTTTAGGTTTATATAAGGGGCGTTTATGTTTTCTTTTCTTTTTCTTCTCTTCGCTTTGTTTGCTGCTGTGCTGCATTTACTGTACTACCTGCATGCATGCATGTACCTGCATGCATGCATGCATTTGTTGGGGCTGTATATTGGAGTATTTGTTTTGTTTTTGTTTGTTTTTTTCGGCTTTTCCCTCAGGGCACAAACTCCTTATCTTCTCAGTCTGCACAGACAACTGTAGGCGGCTCCCGGGCTGCTGCAGCGAGGTTAGTCTTTACAGCCCCAAAATGCAGGCATCTGCTGCTGCTGATGCTAATACTGCTACTAGTGCTGCTGCTGCTAATGCTGCTACCAATGCTGTTGCTGCTGCTGCTGCTGCTGCAGGAAGAGGGTAGCTCCTAAGGGTTCAGGTGGTGCTAGCGGAACAACGACAGCAGCAAGGCCCCGGGCGCATGCATCAAACCAGGGGATTTTGAAGTTCTATACAGAAGACGCACCAGGCCTCCGAGTGTATGCATGCAGCAGCAGCAGCAGCAGCAGTAGCAGCAGCAGGAGCAGGCTTTATTAGTAGAAACAGATTGACAGAGGCAGAAAGAGCAGCAGCTGCAGCAAAAGGAGCAGTGTGATATCTGTCTTTTTTTGAGAGTGCACGGGGGTTGGAGATAGCTGTTGTGTTGTGCGTTTGCTGCTGCTGTGCTGCTGCTGCTGCTGCTGCTACTGTTGTGCTGCAGGGGCCCTCAAGCCGTGCTGATTATGGCGCTCGTCTTTATGGGGGTTGTTGTGCTGCTGCACATCGTAGGCAAAATACGCCAGGCAGCCAGCACCTAAGCAGCAGAAGCAGCAGCAGGTGCTGCTGCTGCTGCTGCCGATGCAGCAGCGGTAGCAACACCCGACGCAGCAGCAGCTGCTGTACCATCAGACGCAGCGACAGCTGCAGCATCAGACGCAGCAGCAACTGCAGTAGCAGCTGCTGCTACTGCTGCAGCATCAGACGCAGTATCAACTGCAGCAGCAACTGCAGCAGCAGCAGCAGCAGCAGCAGCGCAGCAGTAGAAATAGGCGATTTGCCTCCCCGTTGGTGTGCATTGCATTGCCGGGGAAGCAGTGGGGGGGTGTTTCTTTTATTTAGGTTTTGTATGGATGGAAGGACCTGCACTTTTTGTTTATGTTCTTAAGGGCTACTATTATCTTTTGTTTTTAAGCGAGGCATTAGGGATTTTCTTTTGCTGCTGTCAGTTTTAGTTGCTGCAGTTGCTGCTGCTGCAGCTCTTTTACCCATATAGAGATACCCCTGGCTTCGTGTGTCTCCTCGCTAAGGCATAGAGGCTGTAGCAGCTGCTGGTGTTGCCGCAGCTTCTGCCTGTTGCATGCACTCAGCAGCAGCATCTAGGAGACGGGGCTGGTTGTAATAGCAGCAGCAACAGCAGCAGAATGCAGCGTTGCTTCTCACTCTCTCTCTGCTGCACTTCCCGTGTCTTAAGGCAAAGCTCTTAGGCTTTGAAACCTCACCTTCTGCTGCTGTTGCTGCTGCAGCTGCTGCTACTGTCTTGCTGCACACAAGTGAAGAGAGAGCGTAGGGGAACTAACTGACTTTCTCCGAGGGAGGGACAAGGAGACAGTTTGTCTACAGGAGACAGAGCAGTAGCTGTACATTGTTGAGATGTCTTTAAAAGAAAAAAAATTCGCGTTGCCGGCGGGTGGTCGTGAGAAAGAACTGGGATCCGATCCCGCTATTGGGATCGGATCCCGGGATCGGGATCGGTTCCTGGGATCGTGGTCGGGTCCCAGTCCTGGGATCAGTTCCAGGAATTGGGATCGGATCCCGGGATCGGGGTCGGTTGCCCTAAATGGGCAGAGTGACAGGAAGGGTATCTCTTGTTTTGTGTATGGCCTAAGGTACGTTTGTTGCTGCAGCCAACAACCGCTGCTGCTGCAGCAAACAACTGCTGCTGCTGCAGCAAGCAACTGCTGCTGCTGCAGCAAACAACTGCTGCTGCTGCAGTACTTTAGAAGAAATATATAGCTAGATATTACCTTTAAGGATTGGTTGAGCTCAGGCGTGGATACCACAGCCCTGCAGGCGCTTCGGTGTGTTGTATCGGCACTGAGACAATAAAGACAGCAGCAAAGCAAGAGGAGACAGCTGAGCTGTTTGCTGTTTAAAAGGAGACAGCTGCTGGGTGATGCTGTCTCCCTTCAATTAGCATCATAGGGTATATAATAATAGGGCTTTGCTCTGCTGGGGCTGGGCTGTTTACTCTTCCCTAGGGTTTAGGGTTTGGGGTGTATGTATATATAAAGCCCTCCTTACCCTCTGTAGACCCCTTAAACATCAGGGCCCGCTGGGTTACCCAGCACTGAAGGTTTCCTTGATTAACACACAAAACTGCTTCTTCATCTGCATGCAACGCACAGCATAAAAAATCAGTTGGGCTATCAGGTAGGGCTTGAGCTAGGGTTTAGGGTTAGGGTTTAGAGCGGGGGCAGCTTAGGGCTAGCTAACGATTCTGGAGAGGGTTTAGGGTTGGGGATTAGGATTAGGGTTTAAGGTGTAGATGTAATGTTTAGAGATAGGGATTCTCAGTGGGGTCTTAAATTAGGGTTTAGGGTTAGTGTTTAGGGTTAGGGTTTAGGGCTAGGGTTTATACAGCTAGGATTTATTTAGGGTTAGGGTTTAGAATCAGGGTATGGCGCTAAGTTCGAGGGCTTGCATATAGAATTACGCTTTATGACTAGGCTCTACGGTTAGGGTTTAGGGTTTTAGGGATAGGATTTAGGGTTCAGGGCTAGGATTTAAGGCTAGGGTTTAGGGTTTAGGGTTTACCTGCTGCTGGGTCTGTTGATCCGATGACGAAATCTCCGTTTTTAAAGTCGACAGGGGTGCGGGGCCCAGTAATGCGAGTGCCTCAGAAGAAGAGTTTTTAGGGTTTTGTTTGGTATTAAAGGAGACAGCAAGGCATTTAAAAGGAGACAGACCAGAGAGGAAAAGGAGACAAAAAAGAGATATCAAAGGAGACATCGTAATGCACAGCAAGGAGAGACCCTGCAGGCGGGTGTCTCTAGAGACGAATTTTTAGGCTTTTGTTTGGTGCTATAGAAAAGATAAAAGAGTATTTAAAAGGAGACGGAAAAGTATTATAAAAGGAGACAAACGAGCATTTAAAAGGAGACAGCAGAGTATTATGAAAGGAGACAAGCGAGTATTTAAGAAGAGACAGCAGAGTATTACAAAAGGAGACAGCAGAATATATTAAGCAAGGAAACAGACATAACTATTACTATAGAAGGAGAGACAGAATATGCTATTAATCAAAGAGACATTATGAACTAATAATACGCGCGGAGACAGCTGAGTAATGAGACCGAAGAGTATTTAACAGGAGACAACACAACTCTAGTGAAGGAGACAGCAGAATTTAGGAGACATAAGGAAACAGACAAGAGACAGAGAGACAGCAGATATAAATAAGGAGACAGCGAGACAGAAGTTATAAGAAAGGAGACAGAGAGACAGCATTTATAAGAAAGGAGACAGACACTGCATATTCTTCTCACCGCAACTCATAGCTTCAGGCCTAAAGGTTAGAGTGTGCTCATATCGCTGTCTCTCTCTATCCCATCTGCTTGTCCCTACATGCAGCACTGCAAACTCTTTATTAGCAACAGAGCCAGGGGCTTTCTTTCTTTTAAAAGAAAATTTCTTTGAAAAGAAGTTTCCTATTGCATGCATCCGACGCATAAAACGACGACCCGCGCTGCGACGCGCTGCAGCAGCAACAGCAGCAGCAGCAGCAGCAAACACAGCAAACGCAACAGCAGCAAACACAGCAGCAGAATATATCGATAGAGTCAGCAGCTTTCATATCGTGTCTGTTTATTTATTTGTTTAGGTTGAGGTATTGTTCTGTTCTAATAGCATATATAAATCTATGCATGAGAATAAATAAATAAATACATATCTATATATATGCATGCATGCACATATATATATATATATAAGCATTATATATGTATGCACATCTAAATAAGTATATATATATATATATATATATATATATATATGCATGCATGCAAAAGCGCATAAATACACT
>NW_013549889.1:0-3210 GCF_000499425.1 Eimeria acervulina
GCAAGAGCTTTTCAAGCACGTCGAAGTGTTTTTCCTGCTTAATAACGAGGGTTTAAGTGTTTAATAACAAGGGTTTAAGTAATACAAGTTTAATGGTTTAATAACAAGGGTTTACAAGGGTTTAATAACAAGGGTTTAAGGGTTTAATATATGAATAATAAGGGTTTGAGAAATTAACAATAAGAGATTAAGGGTTTCTAGAATAAAAGTTAAGGTGTTTGACCCTGCTGCAGTTTAATACAATACTATTTAATTAGTTTATTGATAATATATTATAATATTCATGTTGTTTGTGCTGTAATTAACTTACAAGATCGGGGAGAAAGCTCGTGACGACCCTAGGATTGAGTTTATATTTCTGAACTTTGTTGTTGAGTGCCTTTCCAGCTAACCATTGCAAGAAAGGGTGTTTATTTCGAATACCAGCATTGATCTTACTAGAGATTTTATTAAAGACACGAGGAACAGCAATAAAGACAGAAGGTTTAGCTAGCTGTACATCTTCAGCTAGCTTTAGCATATCACCACTATAATATGCTACACGAATACCTAGCAAAGTTACAACTAACTCTACACCTCTTTGATATATATGTGCTAGAGGTAAATAAGATAAAGTACTGTCTCCTACAAACACTTGCATGCGGTTGCTGCTACCAATGTACGACCCAACAAATGATAATAAAGAGCTGTTCGTATGAACAGCTCCCTTTGGTAGACCCGTCGTTCCTAAGCAAACATAAACACAAGCATTCATATTATATATATTATTTAATATACATAATATATATAAATATATATATATAGTATATAAATCAGCATATAATATGAAACTATAGAGTTAATAAATAAAGCATTCTTCAGTTAATATATACCCCTCTTTTTATAGGCTTAAACACCATTAACATTAATGTATAAACCCTTTCTTATAAAGATAAACTCTAGCATCAATCAAACAATCAATATACCCTTTAATACAATAATAATAAGCCCTAGCACTAAGGCTTTAAAAACCCTATAAAGAAACGATGAATACCCTCTCAATGATATATAAACCTTTTGTTAGAACTCTAAACCCTCAAAGTAATTAATAAACCCTCACACGATTAATAAACCCTCTAGCAAGACAGCAAACCCTCATTAATTAAATAATTAATTAATTAACCCCTCAATAAAACCCTCAACAAGCACGCATTAATAAACCCAAACCCTTCACTAAAACGATAAACACTCTCTCCAAAAAGAAGATAAACCCTCATTAAAAATAATAATAAACCCTCTCAGGTTATTATGACAAACCCCTCTTTGCACAACGGCAAACATTTTCAGAGAATTCACAACACTGAGCTCCTATGCTCTTTATTTCTTTATTTTATAAATCTATTTGTATTTATCTACTTGAGTTTTTAATTTAATTTATTTATTATTTATTTATCGCTCGCTAAAATAATAATTACCAGAGGTAAATATAATTGTGCAGATGTCGTCCAGAGAAGGTTCGAGTTCCTCCGGTTTTTTGGTGTCAGGAATAGTGAGGTACTGCGATAAGACAAAGAGACAAACCCTAAACCCTAAACCCTAAACCCTAAACCCTAAACCCTAAACCCTAAATCCTACGGGTTTGGGGGCTTTCGATGTCTGAACGCTCGGCTCTTGCCAACAAAACCGAGTTCTGAGAAAAGGCTTGGGGTTAGTTAGGCACGATGTGTGATGTGTGGTGGTTTAGGGTTTAGGGTTTTAGGGTTTAGGGTTTTAGGGTTTAGGGTTTTAGGGTTTCATTGCTTGCCCTTCTTCGTAGTTTTTCCTGGTGGTACAGAGACACTCCTGCCTCGCGGAACGCGTCGATCTGCTCCTGTGTTGGCTGCGAAATGCAAAACCCTAAACCTCAAACCCTAAACCCTAAACCCTAAACCCTAGATCCCAAGGGTACCCTCAATAAGAGGAAAATGAAGGAAAGTTGCCTATTACACAAATACAAGCTAGTAGCGCTGGAGACTGTTTATTTACAGCTGCAGAGTGCGTACGTACACCTCAAACAAAGCACGCAAAGCCACACGAATTCATCTTGTCATCATAAACAAACAATCAGAAGAAGCAGCAGCTCCGCAGACAGTAGAATCCAAGCCCCAAGCTGCATGCATGCACCGCAAGCCCCAAAACGCATGCATATGAATCTCACTTCATCAAATGAAATAACTGCCTTTAAAGGAAATCCCTCCTTCTTTAGCTGCAATGCGGCGTCCAGCTTCGAGCCCTCCGCAGCCAACACCTCCATTTCTGCAACAAAACCCAAACCCTAAACCCTAAACCCTAAACCCCAAACCCTCGTCGACCCAGTGTACGAACAGCCCCTTCGCCAATGCCTACAGCTTCTCTCATCAGCTCCAAGAACTCAGGGTTTAGGGGAAACGGTTTAGGGTTTGGTTAATGGTTTAGGGTTTAGGATTTGGTTTAGGGGTTAGGGTTTAGAGTTTGGTTAAGGGTTTAGGGTTTACTGGTTAGTTTAACGATATGCTTCACCGACGGTTCTCCCAGCGTATCGTAGAGAGGAACTGTGACAATACCCCTGTAATTCGCTGCGAATAACAAACCCCAAACCCTAAACCCTAAACCCTAAACCCTAAACCCCAAATTTGCCACTTCACGTGCCCCTGCCCCCTTAAGCTAAAAGCCTGAGTACGAAGGCCTGCTACGCTCCACCCAAACCCTAAACCCTAAACCCTAAACCCTAAACCCTTGCCTGCGAAGTCTAGCAATCTCCAGTCCATCCTAGTCCTGGACCAGAGACCCAAAACCCTCAAGGGTTTGGGGGCAGGGTTTAAACCCTCTTCATCATAATGCGACAGAGGAACCCCAACCTCCTGATCGAGCGCACGCCCCAACGCCTCCACCATGCGCAGCGTCTGCAGACACACAAACCCTAAACCCTAAACCCTAAACCCTAAAACCTAAACCCTGAATAGGCAGAAGCAGCAGCAATCCACACGCCGGCCCTACGCGGGCTGCTCCTCCGACGTGCGTGCCTCCAGCACCCTGCGGAACCCCAACCCCAAACCCTAAACCCTAAACCCTAAACCCTAAACCCTAAACCCTCACGTCTGCGTAGGTGAAGTATTTGAAGTCAGAGAGTGTTGTCTGCGAATTGCTGTCTTTGATTGGCTGCCGCTCCCCCACGTATAAATTCCTGCCAAAGATGCGAGCTGCTTCTTTTAG
>NW_013549889.1:3310-26602 GCF_000499425.1 Eimeria acervulina
CTTTGATTGGCTGCCGCTCCCCCACGTATAAATTCCTGCCAAAGATGCGAGCTGCTTCTTTTAGAAGGAGATAGCTGAAAAAAACAAAATAATCAATTCAACAAAATAAATTCAAAAGTGTAGATTAAGAAAACAAATCAAACAAATATTCGCAAACAGTCGACGAATTAAAACGCCTGTACATACACCGATTGAAGACTTAGTAGTCCTATCCGCATTTCTTTTACTTAGACATATATATATAATATTTAATATATAATATATATATATAGATATAGATGTGTATATATACACATATATATATCCATATATATTATGCATATGCATATACGAATGCATCAGCGTTGATGTGCATACACATATATATATATATATATATATATATATATATGTATATATATATATATATATGTATAAATATATATATAGCATATTACACGAAATCTTGCACGAACATATACATATATTATTATATGAACATAGGAGACACAAAGAAAAACAAAGAGGGAAGGAGAATAAAATAGAAGTAAAAAGCAAAAAGACAGTACGGAGGAGACAAAGGGAGACAGACAAAAGGAGACAGACAAAAGGAGACAGAGAGCAGCCAAAGGTGAAGCAGAAGCAAACAAAAAAAGAACAACAGCAAAACCCTAACAAACCGCAAACCCTAAACGCACGCATATGCCTAAACCCTAAACCCTAAACCCTAAACCCTAGTGTTCTCCTGTTGAAAGAATCTCAGAAGCCCCTATATTCTCGTTTAGGGTTTAAGCGCCTCCCTATGTACGGTGCTCCAAGGGTTTCCTAGGTTTAGGGTTTAGGGTTTAGGGATTAGGGTTTACGTGGATTTGATATGAGGAAACTGTGGAATAGCAGGCTCCCCCAACATTGTTTGTGTAGGGTTTGAGGGGTCAGGTACGGCGCGGTAGACAGCTGAGCTGTCTGCGATTAGAAGATAAAACAAACAAAGCAAGAAAAAACAAAAGAAAGAATTAAGACAGCATGCAAACATCAAACAAACAAAGAAAACAAACAGAGAGATGAAACAAAACACCCTCGCTACACAAACAAAACAAACAAAGTAAGCAAACAAAGTAAGCAAACAAACAAACAAACAAAAACAAACAAACAAGCAAAACAAACAAAACAAACAAACAAACGTGGAGACAGGACAAAAGAGAAGAAAGACAGTCGCGTCTCCATCCCCGACAAAACAAAACGAGAAGAAGGTGCACAACCCCGAAAGCTTCTACTCTTCCTGCTGCTGCTGCTGCTGCTATTGCTGCTGCTGCTGCTGCTGCTGCTGCTGTTATTGCTGTGCATGTTGTCTTACCGGCTGTCTCCGTCCCCTCAATAGGGAGTGCATATTTGCCTTTGAATGTCTTCACCTGAAGCAGCTGCCGCAGCCTCTTCTCTTCCTTCTCGTCTGCCCCATCTGTAGCCAAGACAGCGCATTCTTCTGATAATTCCCCCATCCTACCAGACAAAACAACATACACCTGCAGCAGCAGCAGCAGCAACAGCAGCAGCAGCAGCAGCAGAAGCAGAAGCAGAAGCAGAAGCAGAAGAAGCAACATCAAACAACAGTTTATCATACGCACACTGCTGCGAATGAAAAGCCCAAAACCCATAATCAAACCTATACTACTCCCTAACATCTGCTGTAGCTGCTGATGTTGCTGCTGCAACTGCTGCTGCAACTGCTGCTGCTGCTGGAGTTGTGCTGTTCTGGCTGCTGCTGTTGCTGTTGTTGCCGCAGCTGTTGCTGCTTTGGAGCCTTATGTTGCTGTTACTACTGCTTTGCTGCTGCTGTTGCTGCTGTTGCTGCTGCTGCTGCTGTAGTTGCTACTGCTGCTGCTGCTGCTGCTGCTGCAGTTGCTACTGCTGTTGCTGTTGCTGCTGCTGCCGCAGCAGCAACAGACTCAGGCACCTATACCACCCCTGCCAACTGTGCCATTTTTAACTAGCATTTCTATTCCCCCTAACGCATGCAAGTTCATGTGCAGCAGCAGCAGTTGCTGCTGCTGCTGTTGCTGTGTTTGCTGCTGTAGAACAAAGGGATTGCTGCAGCTGTTTCTTGCTGCTGCTGCTGCACACATGACTTAGGAAGACAGCTTGCTTCCTTTTTGTGTTTGCTTTTTTCAAGGAGAGGCAGAGAGAGCTGGAAGAGTTCACTGTCCGAAGAGAAACACAGAGGGCGTCTCTCGTGGGGCCCTGAGCTGTATGTACACCTGAGCACTCGCTGGGGAATGCTAAACCCTAAACCCCAAACCCTTAACCCTAAACCCTTGAGCCTACGTACCTCGCCGAAATAGAAGGGCCAGACTGTATGGAGCTGAGTGAGCGGCGAGAACTTGAACACGACAACCCTGCCGGGGTTTTAGGGTTTAGGGTTCAGGGTTTAGGGTTTAGAGTAAGGAGCTCAGGGTTGAGGAACTGAAGCCAACGTGCAGTAAATTTAGCATTAGAAATAAACCGAGAGAACAACAGGTCGCACACCTAAGACAAAGCAGCAGCTACTGCTGCTGCTGCTGCTGCTGCTGATGCTGCTGCTGTGCTTCTGTCTAGCCCTGGTGAGGGCAGCAATGTGTTTCCTTCCTTTTTTTAGGTCTTTTCCTTTTTTAAAGATGAAATATAAAATAAAGAAAATCAAGAAACACTACACAGTGTAGATTGTCTAGACAGACACCAACCGAACCGCACAACTCCGAGCTTGTGTGTGTGTATTGAAGGGGCCATACTACAGCTATGTTTGGTTTACCCTCTTATGTTGTTCACTTCATGCGGAAGAAAGCAATTTATTCTTAATTATAAAACGCAAATGAAGTCTTTAAATAACGGCGAAGAGGTCCTACTGTGTATTTCCAGCTCAAACCTTTCTGCATGCTCGCTCCTCCGGTCCTTCTCTTTTTACTTTGCGTCTGTTCCCGTGCAGAAGACTTCACTGTTGCTGCTGTGGCTGCATGCAGCACAAGCAGCAGAAGCAGCAGAAGCAGCAGCGCCTGCACCAGTGGCAGCAGCAGATGGGAGGCCCACAGAGCAACTTTGACAGCGTGCTAGAGGTCCCTAGAGCTTATAGGGATGCCGTCTTCCCTCAAATGCATTGTGAGGGGGCTCGACCTTAGCTGAGAACCATCGTTAGCTGCAGTGGAGTTAACACTATGAAGATATGAGTGCCCAGAAGCGCCAGAACTCCTCTCCAGTCTCGAGGCTTTCTGGGAGAAGGGGCACAGAAGGGGGGCTGGTGCAGGGAGGGCGCAGCATTCCGCGAGCTGCTGCACATTCAATTCATGCTCTGAATAGAAGCTGTATATGGAGGGAACAGGGCAAGCAACATCTTGGGGAATGCTCTAACGCTGTATACGATTTTCAAACGCAGTTAACTGGCCGTCAACACAAGACCTGCACGTGTGTAGAAATGCACGTACCGCAAACCATGCTTCTTCAGCACTCCCTTCCCCCAAGTAGCACACTTCCACGTTTCGCTGGTTGCCGAACAGGAAACGGAAGCGGCGAAGTAATGGGAGGGGCGGGGGCCAGACCCAGCAACAACGAACAGAGAAGCAACAAGGGAAGGGAAGGGGGAGAGCCATCAATAGGTACTGCATCTATTGCTGCTATCGACTAGAGCATGCCTTCGCTCGTTACCTCTCTCGGTGCAGTGCACCTCAGTTGGTGTAATGCCCTCCAAGCACGACAAAAATATCTGTTGATCGGCCACCAATGCACTTTGTCAAAGCTTCAGCGGCTGATCATTACATATATATATATATATATACATATATATAGGAGGCAGGGAATCCTGCCCTCCGCAAAGAAAGGGCCGTTGGAGGCGGCGCCGAGCTCGCCATAGGCAGAGGGAAGAGCGCACATAACATTTTGCAAGCAGCCAACAACTAGCGCAGGACACCACGTAGATAAAAAAAAATATAGCTCCTCTACACACGAAACACGGCAACTGTCTACAAATGCTGCCCGTAGCAGTTGTTTACGCTGCGCTGTGCACGCCCGCTTTTGTAGTCACTGCAGCTGAGCTGAGGAGGGAGAAAAGCCGGTTTTCTCAAGCGACTCTCACCGTTGCTCTTCCCTGCAGTGGCAGTGTTGCCTTTCTGCGGGGGGAGCTTGACGGAAGTTTGGTGATTCCCTAGGTCATTGTAGAAAGCCTGAATTAATGGTATGGCGGCACATCCACGTTGGAGGCAAATGTAATCTCTAAGCCAACGCGTCGATCCAACAACGAACAGCAAATGGGCCTACCCAACGTGTGGCTGGCCGTACTACTGACTGCTCCGCAGAGCACTCAGTAGGTTGGTTGCCGAACATCCCCTGTTACAGTTTCATGCCTGGCGATCTTGTTCTTTCTTTTTTCACTTCTGGTCAGCTGCATGATGCAGAGGAAATTCGGCAGCTGCGAGCGTTCGGTGTTGCCTCCCAGCGAACAGTTTCAACTTCGACTCAGAAAACTATACTCTTGTGTATACAAAGGAGACAGGAAAACAACCGCTCGAAGCGTGCACCGCTGCACTCTCAACCCATCCCTCGTCAGGGAGAGAGTTAAGCCACTTTAATGTATTTCGTTCAAATAACCACAAGCGGCTGGTGCAATCAGTTTGCGCGTTTGCCTTGATTGATCTCAAATGGCGTCATGCATTCGAATCAGGAATCGGAAGATTCGGTTAGCCTCCACATATGACATGTCTCCACAGCTTTTTGCTGCGAGTATCCTGAAGAAGAGAGGAGATATTCCGACGCACAAATGCACGTTGGCCCCCTTGGACCTGGCATCCCCCAACATCTGTGTGTTCCCCCTACCACAGGCCCCATGGAAGAGCTTTTTGCATCACAGTGGCCATTATGGAATTTATGCACTTCGCTGCGTTTCCGGCAGTGACTCTGCCTGTCTTGGAATCTTATTCATCAGTTCTTCAGAAGACACTGACTCCACACCACTTACCATAGAGGATATAACTGAGTTTGGGTGCGCTGAGCGGTGCACTTCTGCATTATTTTCCATATATATATATATATATATATATGTATATACCCCAGTAAGCTCTTCAATGGGGAGCTTGTGCGCCCTTTACTGAGAGCCCCACAGGATGCCAAGGATTATTTCGTCGTGAACTGGTATAACGTAGAGGCCCCGTATCACGCAAATATGATTTACATCTAAAACGAGCCGGCCTTTTATCGCCACGGTTTTACCGTTTCTTGTATCATACCTGCTATCGGCGAGGCGCAGTTGCAGAGTCCACGACGACGAATGCATAGGAAAATTGCTCCTCATCGCCGCAGATTTGTAACCAGTACAGTCTCGTATAAGTGGCTGTGTGCATTGCAGAAGGAGCAGATACTTCGCTCGAACCTTGTCACCGGTTTTCTGAGTGGCGGATTCACCTGCTGCTATCATTCCTTACTTTATTTCTTTGTCTGGGCTTGGCTGGCATACACCGCCCTAGCATCCATGCGCTGTATATCAGGGTCACAGCCAGTACCTTCTTCTTCTTGAGCAAGGGCGGTGAAAGGGGGCTTTTTCCTGGCCGTTGGTGAGCAAGGACTCCACAATCTCTGCGAGTGCCAACCTTTAACTCCTTTGCGCCCTTTTCAGCCAGTTAGCACTGGCTTGTCTGTAGCCGATGGCCGATGGCCCTGCTATAAACCATTGAATTTAGTGGCCAGGCCTTGGACTTCTTTTGGTTCGCCAATAGTTGGTAGTCTTTGGTGTTAGTTTTTATAGATAGATCCCCTTGAATAACTGCTTTTTTGCTGCCTTTGCCTGTTCCCTTGCCGGTCTGAGGATCTACCCCATCGCAGCACATCTTGGGGAGCATACTTGGTCCCAATGCGTTGCTGAGAAAGGGCACAATTGCTTAGGAATAGGCACTACACTCGCGCCTCCCCTTCTACATAAAGAATATGCAAATAGCAATTGCAGCCCTCCACATGTATTTTGACTAAGGAAGTACCTCTCTGCGCCAGTTTCCCCAGCATCTGCATTTTCAGCGCATTTCTACCCTTCGAATACAAAGGCTTGATTTCTGCGCTGATACACACTCAGATATACACAAGCATATATTCTGCAAATTCACTGCAGGGGAATGCCACTAAAAAGTAGCTGGGGCTCTGCCCTGGTCGATCTTCTTCTCTCCTCCCCTCTTTGCAGGCAGTTGAGTATAATTCCCCACGAATACGCTGAAATTAAAAGAAAAGTCCAGCGAAGATGAACTTAAACTTGATCTAACGGCAATATTTTCCGTATTTGCTCCCGTTTATCCATACGGCGCGGGCCAGACGACGGTATTTTGTAGGCAGCCCCAATGCGCTGGTCTTGACGAACCACTGGTCCACCACGTAGAGTTTGAAGGGATCATTGCCTGATTTCGTCTATATTGCACTGTTTGCTTGTGTCTGTGGTTTTTATTTATTTGTTTCTACTTTATCTGCAACTACGCTCTAACTTGACGTACACCAAGGGCAAATCCACCTCCACTCCTAAAGGGCGGGGAGACCCACGAGCGGCGAGCACCAGCAACATCAGCAACCGCTACACCCAAAACCCTAAAAGGTAAAGCCCGAATGAAACACTGTACTTATAGTGTTGTTTTCTGTGGACGTGTGTTATAATTCACGGAAAGTGGTCAGGCTGGCCTCCTTGTGCTGCTGCTGCTGGTGCTGCTGCCTCAGCTGCTCTCACCTCCTCTACCGGAATATCGCGTTGGTACTATTTACTCTGCCTAGGAGCGGCAAGAATAATTGGGCAACAGATTCTCCTGTATGGCTCCCAGTAGCTGCTGCTGCTGCTGCTGCTGCTGCGTTCCGCTGTGTTCATCTGATGCAACGGTTGGTGCTTTCTGCTGCTGGTGTTGTAGTTGCTGCTGGATGTTCACTCGCATGGGAAATGGGTTCCCACAGCGAAGTTTAGAGTGAAGGGACTTCACTGCTAGTGGATGTGGGGCCGAAAGTTTTTGAACATGGACGAGAACGTGAGACTGGTGGTGAGTTGCTGCTGCGGCTGCTGCTACTATCGGTAGTTAGACGGCAGCAACTGTTCCTGCCCCTTCTGCAGCTGCTGGCGCTAGTGGAGGGGCATATGAGCGTTTGTCTCGCTGTTATCACCTTATTTCGCACCTGGTAGTGTTGCCATTTTCCGTGGCTGCTGAAGTTGTTAATCAATTGAACTAAAAGGGAGTTTGTGGTGCTAAACCTGATTTATTCGTGGCGGAAGTAGGGGTTTGTTGGCAGATCTTTGGGGTTTTCGGCTCTTTCGATGTTCCTGATCGACGGGAACCTGCCCTCAGAATCAGCTGGAGTGTTTCGCCCCAAGTTGAATTCGGCGTGCCTTGCAGCTTCTTTCCCCAGTTTTATTGGGAATGTAGGCTGTGCGATAAACCCATACCCTGCGATAACGAACGTCACAGCAACGCTTCCCAAAGGAAAGTTCACAAATATCACGACAGTAGTAGAGGACAATTCGGCTTGGTGAAGTATGTGTAGGACATGTGGAAATGCTGGCATTGCAGAAAACCTCGCAAATAATACAATATGTATATATATTATATATATACTTTATTTCAGGCTGCTGCTTCTTCATAGTGACGGACGTAGGGTTCTTTTTGACCATTCCACCTTTTGTGCTTCCGTCTGTTTTGCAGGTTTACCCTCCCGACCGTTCAGTTTCATCCTGAAAAGGCTTTTCTTCGAGCACTGTGAACAGTTACTCATTCTAAATTCTTTTTTGTAGGTTCTTCCTGCTTGGTAAGTTGCTGTTGTTGTCAGCGTGCTTGGTCGGCGTTTGCAAGTGGGTTCAGAGAGAAGCGGGGGAAGATCAATAAAAATGACTAGGCTGGCGGCGCCTCTACTTTGTCGAGCAAGTGCAACACGTATCACTCCCCTAAAGACATACGCGGTCGCTGTTGATCAAATATAACCATGACCAGAAGCAGCGGCAGGAGCTGGAAAGACTAAGAACAGCAGCTAGTCCGGAGCCATCATGCAACTTCACGCGCGCTATTGTGCTACCGATCTACACATTCCCATCCATGCATATTTGTCTTTACATTCCCCAATGCCTTTTGCTATGCTCACCGTGTTGAACCTACACCCACAGCTGCTGCTGCCACACACATTTGCGGGAAGAAACAGGCTGGTTAGTTCGGCCCGTGCATGGCTGTGCAGTGTACAGACACTCCAGCTACCTCTGCACTGGCATATTTGCTTCTTAAGGGAAAGGCCGATCATTTGACAGAGTCACTGGTTCCTACGGGGAAGTCTAGCACTAGTCTCGCATCCTCAGCAGCTGTTGATGTGCCTTTACAACTACAAGGTGCGACCTGGGGCTTCAATCAGAGCAGGTTCACGTACATAAAGGCGAATGGGAGTGCTTGTGATGGTCCGTACTACCAGCCAGTAAGTGCTGGGGAGCCGGTGCTTTCAACACTACATCATCGTACGCAGACACAAGTCTGTTTCTGCGTATTTGTACTGGCCTGGGACAAATATATTTCAGTGCGCATCCACTTCTTGTTAAAACTGTAAAAGCCATACAAGGTTTCATTCGCCAGACTCGCAGCGCGCTACGCCGGATGTCCGTACACCCGGGACTATTGTAAAAAAACGTCACGAACAAAGTGCTTCAACAGCGCAGCAGCAGCAGCTGCTGCTGCTGCTGTTGCTGCTGTGGCTGCTAACGCTGCTTCTGTTGCTGTTGCTGCTGCCGCTGTTCATAAACCAGCCGCAGTGCCTCTAGACGCGGCGCCACCTACCCCGCCGTCTTGCCAAGTATTCCCATCACCTTGAGGCAGCCTTGCCATCAATGAGAGCTGTTCGCATATCACTGAGGCCCGGAAGGCTCAAGGGGGAGGAGCGAAGGGCAGCGTCTGGTAGGCTGGAGGAGGCTGCTGTTGCCGCTGCTGCGCGCCGTCGTACGGATGCTCTAGCTGGGGAGGCTCCATCTGCTGCTGTTCTTCCAGCTGGTGCTGCTGCTGCTGTAGTAGCTGCTGGTGGTGCTGCAGCTGTTGCTGCTGCTGCGTGTGTTGTTGCTGCTGCAGCTGTTGTTGCTGCAGCTGCTGTTGCTGCTGCTGCTGCTGCGTGTGTTGCTGCTGCATCAACTGCTGGTGCAGCCCCACAGGCCAAGTAGCGGAAGCAGCAGCGGCTTGCGCCGCAAAAGGGGAATATCCGGGCAAGGCATGTAGTGCGCTCCTGGCAATACTCAGCAGAGGGTGTTGCTGCTGCTGCTGCTGCTGTTGTTGTTGCTGTTGTTGCTGTTGTTGGTGCTGTTGTTGGTGTTGTTGGTGTTGTTGCTGCTGAGCGTTGTACATTTCAGCCTGCTGCTGCAAAGCCTGCAATACAGCACGACCTTGCTCAGACACAGGGAATGATATTCCTATTCCATGTTGCAGCGCCGCCCTCGCGCTTGCTGCCTGCAGGTGCAGCAGCAGCTGTTGCTGCTGCTGCTGCAAGTGTTGATGTGGCAACGGATGACTAAACTGGGGCCGCTTCATCATAGGAGAAAGGGCACGTGGGGTTTGCTGTGTTTCACCATGTAGCAGCAGCTGTTGATGCTGCCGCTGCTGTTGCTCCTGCTGTTGCTGTTGCTGTTGTTGGCCAGCCAGCTGAGCGCATTCTTGTGCTAATGTAGCGGCGGAAAGTGCAATACTTCGTAGCCTTTCCCCAAGTGCTTCATTGGCTGCTGTGCTGCTGCTGCTTTCTTCCCCCAGAAGCTTCTGTTGCTGCTGCTCCAGCTCGTCTCTTGCCTGTCTTGCAGCTGCCGCTGCATCCTCCTCTAACTGGTCGGCAACTTTGGCTTGGCGCAGCAGCTGCTGCAGCATCTGCTGCAGCTTTTGCTGCACCCTTTCACTAGATCTTCTCTCTGAAGTGCTCTCTGCCTCATCCTCCGGTCCCTGCTGCTGCAGCAGACGGTGCAGCAGCTCACTGCAGCAGCCGTACAGCTGCTGGCGGCTTTCCTGCGCTGCTTCCCTTGCACTTCTTCCCTTCCTCTCTGCTGTTGCCACGCGGTGCCGCAGCGCAGCAAGAGGGTCGCCAGCTGAGTCACGGCGTGCCGCAGCGGCACCCCGTGGCTGATGCGGATGCTGCAGCTGTTGCTGCTGCTGCGGCAACTGCTGCTGCGTGGGCTGCTGCTGCATGTCTATCGGCCCAGCAGCAGAGTCCGGGGTTGCTGCGGCTCCCCACTTGGGCGACTCCGCTGCACCCCGTGCTTTTGTTCTCAGCGGTCTTCCCCTAGCTGATCTCCTCTGGAGCTGCTGCTGCTGCAGCTGCTCCTCTATCTCTTCGTCGCTTATCAACTCGTTGTGGTGGGGCTGTCTCCCGCGTCTCCTGTGCCCTATGCGTTTCCCCTGCTGCTGCTGCTGCTGCTGCTGCTGCTGCGGGGTTGTATGCTGATGCAGTTGGTGCTCCAGCAGCACCTCAATGTCCTCAGGAGAAGAAGACGTCCACTTGGGTGGCTGTTGCGGGGGAAGTATGCTGTCGGGATCGAGCGATCCCAGCTCCTTCTTGGCCCTCTGCAGAACCCGGAGGAAGTCGACATACAGTTCACCGTATGTCTTGTACGTGTCGTGTCTCTTCTCTAAGACAAAGGCGACGCTGCGGCTGTCTCCTGGGCTGCTGCTGCTGCTGCTGCTCGGAACAACCCGCACGAGACGAAGGAAACGTGCAGGTGACTGCGTGTTGAATGTCGCCGAGTGCAGCGCCTGAAGAAGCAGCGGCGACACAACACAACAACACACAATCCAGCATCGCAGCAGCAAAAACAAGCAATACGGCAGCCGCACAGCAGCAGCAGCAATAGCAAACAACACAACGATCCCAGCAGCACCTGCGGACTGCAGCAGCAGCTAGCCAAGCAAATCAGCAACAAGGTGGCAGAGTAACACCACAAGCACGCGATACAGGGCAGTAGCAGCACCACCATCACCATAAACAACTGCAGCAACAGCAACAGCACTCCTACCTTGAAGATAGCCAGCAGGTGTATATCCATCTTCTCTCTTGGTTCTAAGAACACCAAAAAACCGCCAGAAGATCCAAAGGAATTCCGCGCAGACTCCGCGGGTGGAGGAGACGCAGAGCCATGGTCGTCTTCTCTTGCTGCTGCTGTTGCAGCCTCTGCGGCTGCTGCTGCTGCTTCTACCTGTACATATTCGTCTTCTCCCTTTGCCCTCTGCTGCCTACTCAGCTGCTGATTCTGCACATCGGAATCCTCTAGCTTCGCTCCTCCTTCCTCTTGCTGCTGCGGCTGCTGCTGTTCTGCCTGGGCGGAGTAAGCTTCTGCGGAGTACTCGCTGCAGCCGCCTCCGTCATCGTCACTAACTTTAAAAGCAGCAGCAGCAGCAGCAAGCTGTTGATTAGGTTGGTGCTGCTGCAGCAGCAGAGCCAGACCATCGAACCAGTCAACCAGATCCCTCGGTATTCTCAAATCGTCTTTCCAATTCAAAGACCCCGTGAGCGGCAGCAAACAGCAGAAGCTGTCCAAAGTGCTCTTCAGCAACACGTACTTCGCGCACCCCACAAATACTCCTGCTGCTGTTGCTGCTGAAGAGGAAGCGGCACCATGAGAGAGGGAAGCGACTGGAGATACGCCTGCCGAGATACGACCCTGCTGCTCCTGCTGCTGCTCCTGTGGGCTGCGTCGCGTGTATGCGAAAACAGGAGTGGCAAGGAACCTCAAACTGGTGCTGCTGCTCCCCACACTCCCGCCAGCAGGTGGTGCGGAGTCTCCCGCCTGGGGCTCCCCCTGTTGCTGCTCTTGTTGCTGTTGTTGCTGCTGCTGCTGCACTTCAAAATAGTGCGTCCCTTTCTGCAACTGCAGGAATTCCAGCTTGCCGTTGTCGTGTAGGTAACGCAGCACAGCAGCTGCAACGTCGCCGCCGCTGCCATAGAATGCCTTGACAGCACAGGGGGAGGCTGTAGCAATAGCAGCTTGTTTTGCGCCAAGAGCTGCTGCTGCTGTTGCGGCTGCTCCTGCTGCTCGGGCTAAAGGAATCTGGGAACACGCCGCAGCCGCTGCTGCTGCGAGTGATTCGTAGGGCAGGCTGTCATTTTCTTCTTGTTGCAGTTCTGCGTGCTGTACTAAGGCAGATGTGGTTGCTTCCTGTGCTTCTGCTGCGGTTGCGGTTGCTGCTACTGCAGCAGTTGCTGCTGCTGAGTCCCCTGGCGATACACCGGCATCTGCAGCTGCTTCCGTTGCTTCTTGTTCTGCGAGGGGCCAAGGACTATTCTCTGCTCCTCCAATGGCAGACAAGGCTGCCTCGCTGCAGCACTCGAGCAACAAAAACCTCCCGCTGTCTGCTGCAGCTACACAGCAGAAGCAACTGCCGCACCTGCCGCCACTGCTGCTGCTGCTGCTGTCGTTGCAGCAACACGGGGGAGGAGACAATGCGCTGCACTTGAATTTCGTTTCCAAAGTGGAGAGAAAGACATGTGAAACCAGTGGTCTGCTGCCGTGCCCAGCCTCAACACATATTTGCTGCCGCCGCAATTCGAAGCCGGGAAGGGCCCGAAGCAGCAGCGCTGCAGCAGCAGCAGGAGAAAAAGAGTTGAATGCAACAAGCCGGTCCTGGTGAGACCGATAGAATCGTCTCCACCTTTCTGCATGCGTCTCAGCAGTAACGGGGACAAGGCCTTTGAAGCTGCCACAGCTGCTGCCTGGCGTGCCCCGTTGCTGCTGCTGCTGCTGCTGCTGCTGCACTGCTGCCTCTGTGTACAACTCAAACTCGAGGGAAGGGTCTGTGCCTCCAGCGTGCAGTAGACTGTAATTTCGCACGCGTCTGCATCTTCGCTGGGACCGCCCACGTGTTACACCTTCTTCTGCTGCTGCGCCTGCCGCTACTACTGCTGGGTCGGCTGCTGCTGCTGCTGCTTCCTCAGCGTCATCTTCTTCGTGCGCGCCTGCTTCCCGCCCACCGTTATCTCCTTCACCCTTGTCGCTACTAGTATTGCTGATACTTCTGCTTCGGCGGCGAGCGCGTTTTGATGGTGCTTCCCCTGCACCTGAGGCAGAAGCAGTTGCTGCTGTTCCCGATGCCTGTGCCTTGAAGCTGCCGCGTCTCTTTCCTCTCAGCCCCCCCCGTGACGCAGGTGTGCTGTTGTCGTTCGGAGGTGCCCCGTGGGCACTGCTGCTTCTACTATGGTATAGGTTTCCCCAAGACCCCGCAGCAGTTGCAGCCTCCTCTTCGGTGTCGCTGCTGCTGCTAGGGGTCGCCGACCCCGAGTCTCCACTGTGTCCTGCAGTTGTTGCAGCAGGCTGCTGCTGCAGGGGCCCCCCGCTGCGGCTAAGGGCTCCCCGACCCCACGGTCTCGGGGCAGACTTGGCCGCTGCAGCTAACTTGCGCGCAGGGGGACCTACTGGAGCAGCTGCTGGTGCTGCATCCGCTGCATCTGCAGCACTAGCAACAGAAGGAACAGCAGAAGCTGGCGCCAAGCCTGTTGCAGTCGTGTCCATCTTGGCTGCTGCAGCGTCTTAACAGCTCTGCCTCTGGGGGCCCAAGGGGCCCCCAGAGGCAGAGCTATATCACGGAGGCAGCGGCGCCAGCTGCGCGACCTAACAAGGTCTTTTTTGCTTATGAAAAGGAGAGGTTTGAGTCAAGATGTCTTTAATTGGGTTCATGGAGAGTGCTGAGGCGTTTCCTCGTGCGGAGGTGCCGGCTCTGCTGCGGCTGCTGCTGCAGCTGCAGCAGCGTTAGGTGCTGCTGACGTTTGTGTCTTCACGCAGCTTCCTCCAGCTTGTCCGTCTAAATGCCTTTAAATGAGGCATAATATGCCAAACCTGTGCGAAAGTGAAAACAGAAAACGTTGAGGAGAGAGTTTTGTGGGGTGTTCCTACACCGCAGCAGCGGGTGGCTGGAGGTGCCAGTGCTGCGTCCGTTTTGTTTTTCTTGCACAAAACAATCCTTTGCTCATCCACATCCCCAAAAGTTTCTAGTGGATCAAGCGCATGCAGAGAAAGCATTGTAAAAAGTTTGTACAGGCCCAATTTCTTCTCGCCATCCGCTTACCCACGACCATTGTAGGCCATTCCGTTAACGCCCTTTCCTGTGTGCGTGGAGCATGGTTACTGTGAGCGAAGTATCCGTTTAGCAATTGTCTCCGGCACACGGGCATGCATTAGACTCAGGATTGGGTATGTTGTGCGTGTTGGAGTGGATCAGCATTCCTCGATCATAGCAATTGACTATCGTGAGCTGCAGTAGAGGAACAATAGTGAAGGCATGAGCTCCACAAAACCAGTTCACTTTGCCTCCAGTCTTGAGGTGCCGTGGGCGCGGTGGCGTAGAGCTTGGGGTTGATGCGGAGAGGCGAAGACCCGTCATGAGTTGCAGCGCACCGTGCTGCGACTTTTATTGCAATGCAACCCGAAGGGCAATTATAGCAAAGAATCCTTTTTTTATGCATCTGCTGACACTGTAGACAAGCGTTAAACAGTTATTTGGCTCTTAGTATCCAACCTATCCGCCGGTAGAGATGTACGTACCAACTTTAGTTACGTCAAAGCTGCATTTGCCGGGCATTCTATGCGCAAGCAGCACAAGCCCACGTCCTTGTATGGTGTTTTGCAGCATGGGATAGGTTCACCGAGTGGCAGGGAAGGGAAGGGAGGAGCAAACTGAGCCGGAAATCACAGCACAGAAGAGGAAAAGGCGAATGGCAAAGGAGGAAGAGGCTGAGGAGGTCTTCTGGTACTGCTTATATTTCCTGGTGTTGTTGCCCACCCATACATCTCTGCAGCAGGAGCATCCGGTGGCGTGGCCAATAGTCGTGTAGGGCAGTTTGCCCGAGGCAAGGGGGGCGAACTGCCCTACACGACTATTGGCCACGCCACCGGATGCTCCTGCTGCAGAGATGTATGGGTGGGCAACAACACCAGGAAATATAAGCAGTACCAGAAGACCTCCTCAGCCTCTTCCTCCTTTGCCATTCGCCTTTTCCTCCTCTGTGCTGTGATTTCCGGCTCAGTTTGCACTTTTTAAAGTGAGCATCCCAACCCAAAGTTGAGCCGTCGAATCCCCGCATCAACGCGTGCGTGAGTCAGGGGGTCAGGCCAGCTCCAAAGAAGGCGCAGCCTCAAAATATGAGAAAAGCAAGCGTTGTCAGCGGTAGAGCCGAGATAGGCACGGGGGAGCACATCACAACGGCGAAGCAAGCAGCACCATAGAGAATGTAAAAAAAATGATATGGGCCCCTATATACACTAAAGAAGCAACTGCCAACAAAATGTTCTACCTGGCCAAAGTTTGCGCTGCGCTGCGCACGCCCACGCATGTAGTCCCCGTCGCTATCTCGAGAGAAGTGCGTAAATGCTCGTGAGGAAGCAGTCCCCAGAAATTCACCTGGGTTTTCTGTCACTCCTGCGTCGCCTGAGCTGGCATCCAACGACTAGGTCCAAGGCCTGGTCATAGAATGCCGTTTCAGTGTAGTTCACTGAAGCGGAAGAACAACGGGTCGAATTGTACACAGTTATGCTACAAACCCACCCCGCCAAAAGAGTAAGCCACGTCAGTTTGACGTTTTTCTCTCGGTAATTGGTAAATACTAGTAAACTGCATAAGTTCGAGGTGGTTTATTGCAGTTCTGATCGTCTGTGTGCGAGTGACTCACAATGGCCATGCCATGTTCAATATTAGGCCGCATCACGAATTCTCCCCAGGATGCGCTTACGGAGTTTCGATGATGATGCTTCCCGCGGAAAACCGTAGCTCTTCCACTTTTTGTGCTGTCACTGAACACAAGCAAGGGATGGAACAGCCGCACTTGCTAAGTCAATCCACGATAGTACGAATGCTACACTAGCCTCCGCTGGATGGCAGTGCACCATGAAACATATTCCAGATCCTACCAGATCCGTTTAGGAGTCGGAAGACTCCACGAGAGTTCGGGTTTGAGAGTGCTCAGCGGCTTTTCATGCTGGCATCTCGAGACAGGAGAAGAGGATACTCAGCAAATGAGCGCATCCTTAGCCCCTAGAACCTGGGAACCTGGTCCACCTATCTGTTCCCCCTATCAACGCCCGCGTGCCTTCTGCGCACATCTCGATGGAGGGCGCCTGAAAAGTATGATGGGAGGAGTCCCTGATTCATCTGATGCACGGGAGATCGCCGTCTATCCTACAGTGCTTTTTGTTGTCTACTATTAAGCCTGGTAGCTCCCACTGTCGCGTGAGAATCAACCAATTTGTAAGAAAGCAGTTTGGGAAGGAAGTCTACATCATCCTGGATAAGCAGATTTGTAAAGCAAAGTGCTTGAGAAGCAGGGCATCGGTAGAGTGCATCAGCGGCCACGTTAGTTACCCTTCATGATCATGGCCAATCGCGTCGTACTGCGTACTGCGTGAGCCAGCAATGCCGCGCAACAGATCATTCGCCAGCGAAGGCGTGCAAATTCATCAACGGGCGTGCCAGGGGTCGATGAACCTTTTAAATGACGAAATGCCTACCATATAAGAAATGTCAGCACTTCTTCAGTCCTCAACAGACTTTGTCGAGCTCCTGCGCATTCACCGGATGCTTTTACTTTCCTTCCGTAAAATGCTGTGAGTAGCAGGTTGTTATTTCTTATCGAGTCGTTGGCTTGATGATAGAGCATCGCACTAGCCGTCGTGTCGGTGGCATCGCTCTCTAGAAAGGAGAAGTTCTCGAATGAAGACTGCAGACCACGTCAGGTGTCTTGTGAACGTCCTGGCACTGCCACTCAACATATGAAGGCTTCAGTAGTGTCTTCTGGGGACCCCATCTCTATCCTGCACTGAGTCGCTCACTGGATGGCTAGGATAATATCTTGGTGAAATGGTCTAACATAGATGTCCCCGGCTATGTTGAAATGACCAGCTCATGAAATGTGTTTTCATATTTGACGTCCGCCCTTTCAGCTGTTCTCGTTTCCTGTCTTACATCGGCCGATTGCGTTCGCAGAAACCGCGACACCGAGCACACAGGTAGGCTGCATCCCCTTGCTATCCATTGGAACTTCAGGTTCGCTTCGTAGCGTGTGTCATGTATGGCAAGCAAATCTAGATCATTACTACAAACTTGAAAAACCCATATTTTACTCAAAAAGGATATGCAGGTTTGTCCGTCACCACTGTTGGCCCCACCATCGAACCGCACGTTGCGTGGGCCTGGGCATTGCCTAGATCGCTCTGTTTTTCCGTCTGGAGGCGTCGATCAAAGTTTTGCTTCTCCAGCTACCTAGCGTTTTTCATGCGCCTGCAACCTCGAACCACGAGACAAGTTCGCCAATCGGTAAATCCCCTCAGCTTACTGAGTGACGAATTTGCCTTCTGCCCTCTGTTCTGGCTGCTTATCCATCTGGGTTTAGCTGGCCCTCATAGCCCCAATATCCATACTTGGAGAGCCCCTTTGTTCCTACTCCAATAGGTCAGTAGATGCGGCGTTTTCTTCTCTCTTCGGTGCGCAAGCATTCAATAACCTCGCCGAGCTCCACTCATTCATGCCACGGCCCGGCCGGTTGCCTTTCACCAGCGGATAGCCTTGCTATGAACCACTGTTCACAGCAGGGGGCTATCGGTAAAGCAATTCAACAAAGAATATCCGTAAAAAGAAATTCAGCGATTCGGATTCCCCATGGGGTTTCTACTCACCGACATTTTTTATGAATTGCTCTCGCGACAGCCCCCCTGCATAGACTTTCTTACTTTGCCATATCTTGTCCCCTTGCCGATCTAGGCACAACCCCATTGTAGTCCACGTCGGAAAGCACCCGTAGTCCGAATGGAGTCCGGAAAAGTGATACCGTGGCATAGGTACAACCATCATTATATCGCCTCCACTTCTTATAAAATGAATGCCACTAGCAACTGCGGCTCTTCAGGTGCATTCTAAAGACGAAGGCACGCCACCAAAGAAGCAAACATTCCCTACTGACGACGACCAGCAAATGCATTCTTCATGAATTGATTTCGTCCTAGAAAGCTCCGGGCTGGATGGGTTGCGGGCAGTACGCTTGCTTCAATGCAGAAAGGAGCCAAACCGCTGGTCGCTTCCCCACCGGGTTGCAAATCCTGATCAACCCCCATAATGCAAGAGGGCAAAGGGGCTGAACTTCTAACTGAGTATAAGGCTAAAATCTAAAGATATGCTCCTCGCTAATAGTTGCAAAACTCCTTCAATAGTCGGCGCTATACACTAGCCCGCTTGGCTAAGACGGTGGGATTCGCAGCCCCGGCCTGCCCCTCTGACCTATGCAGTGCCACCAAGTATCATGAGCTCCGTCAGTCTTGGCACAAGACCGTCGTGAGCCGCAATGGAGCGCACAAACTGAAGGGAGAGATTCGCCGACAGCTCCTCACCTCCCCTTCATCCCCCAGGCTGCGTGTGAACTGTGGCAGTATGGCAAGGAGACATCTACGGAAAGGGAGTGACCTCCACAAATTGCAACAGCACTTGCTGTACCAGTTTCAACTGCCGCTACAAATCAACCCCACATGTACGCAAAACAAACAACAAATAATACTACAGAACAATGATACACTTACTTAAACCTCAATAACCAGTCTCCAAACAAGTAGAAATCGGCGTACCAACTTGAGTCACAGCATACTATACAGCCCATGCATGCTTCAGAGTAGGTTATGCAAGCGCCGTAGACTGACCAAAGGGGAGAAGAACCATACTAGCGATGCGAGCTCGTGTTCATTACAAGGATACCACACAAAAACAAAAGGCTTATTTGAACATCAGAAATAGATTTTAACGTGACCTCAAACACCTTTACCGAAGAAAAACAAGCTTACCTGCTCCATCACCAAGCAGGAGTGCAGGAGTTCCACTGGTTGCTGGCACGCAAGAGCAACTGAACAATAACCTTTGCAAGCGTTCCTGCAAGAATTCCTTAAGCGCAAAACATAGATTTTGTATCCCATGCAAATGGGCAAAAGTTCTGTGTCGGCGGGCCTTGCGTTTCAGAAGCCATCGTCAGCCCCACCGCATGCGTCCAGCGGGTCGCTCTTGTGGTATAGTCTGCCATTGGCGTGTTACACTGGTATATATACGACTTATTGCTTGTTCGAAATTCCCACCAGTATTCTCCCTACTGCTTCTCTGTGGGTGGTATGGGAGGCTTCTGCAGTCATTGGGGGCCCGTCCTGGTGTTTCTTGCGCAGTTGCCTTGTGTCCCACTTCTAGCAAATGATATTCTTCGTCGATGTTGTTTATCTCTAGGCCTCTTGGGTTTTTTTCTTAGCTTTTTATATATCCCCAGAGTTTCGTGCAGCGACAGGGCCGTTGGTAGCCGCTTTACGACTCGGTCGTGGCTCTTCACCCTTTTCACCCAGACCGGATACTACTGGACGCCTACAGTGGCCTCGCAGTTCCTGCTGAAGTCATTGCCTTATGCTCGTTTCGCTGTGATTGAGTGAACGTATTTGCCATAGGTGGTGGCTGCAGCTGTTCATTCACAGCCTACTGGGGGCCTCCAGGGCAGGTTTACTGGGTGGGCCCTTGTTGTGGCTAGGAGGCCCCGCACTTGTCGGTAAAGAGGCCGCCGGGATCTTTACTTCAATGGCATCCCGGGGAGTTGACAGTACCGCAGACGCAGGCGATGCATCATCGCCTCCCGAAGATGCAGAGTCCACAACTCGTCGCTTGCTCTCCGCCGCAGCAGACTCGGAAGCTAGCGATACTTCACAAATGCCCCGAGGCCTGTTTCGGTCGGGACTCCGTTCAATTCACTCGTTGAAGCGTCTGAAAGACTTAGAGGATGCCGATGAAGCTTTAGGCACTGAGCAGGAAAGGGCTTCGCCCAGCTCGTGTGCCATCCCGCAACGTACCTCTACAGAAGCTCCGCAGGAACCCAGAGAGGATGAACAGAGAGGCTCGGACAGCGACGACGACACCTTGGAGGTTGTGAGGAGCATGAAGGACCTGCAGCGCATGCGCGGGGGTCCGCGAAAGGGTCTGGACGCTCGTGTGGCCCTACAGGAAACACTTCAGGACAAGGATGATGAAGAGGCAGAAGACGCCGTGGGCCTCCTCGAAAAGAACTTTGCTGCAGGAGGCCCTGGATCCGTGACCGATAAACACTTGTACGGTTAGCTGATGATCAGCTTGGGGCTTAGGGGTTCCTTTTGCGGGTTTGAACATCTGTGGTGGCGGAGTTTCATTAGAGGGGCTGGTGCTATAGCCAGATGTCTGGAGTTTGCAGTTCCCTTTCTGACGCTTTTGCCGTTCTTGCAATTTTGTGATTCAGAGAAGAATTTTTGCGTGAACGCATGAAAGATAAACAGCACGAAACCCGCGAGGAGAAGGCCCTGAGGGAGCATGAGATGGTAGACAAGATGAGGGACCTGTATGCTATTCCCGACCACTTGAAGGTGATTTCTAAGAAGTATCTTTGTTTAGGCCATTGAAAATGAAGGGGACCAGGTCGTTCCTCCGAATCTCAGACAGATTCGTTAGAGTTTGCTCGAAGAGTTTGCCTTGGTTTGCCTGCACTTCGGCATGCCTGCTGCTACTCACACTGTTTACGTTGTGATGGCAAATGCGTGTGGCATCTTCCGGGTTACCTAGGGAGATGCTTTAATGCATCGACACATTCTCCTGAGTTGCAGAATGCTTGTGCGATAGTGATATTACAGTTTTTAGACCCCAGTCAACTGCTACTGTGCAATTTCAGGTTGCAGACAAGACGGAGGAGTACAAAGATCAGATGAACTGGGTCACAGGCCTCGTCGAAGTTGAGCTTCCCATGGAGTGAGCGCCTATTGACAATAGTATCTGTAGAAGATAATTGTTTTGCTACTTTAAATTCTACAATTTTTAGTCGAGGCTCTTTTTCTAAATTTTAAACAGGTAGTTTGACTGGGGCGATAGACTCCTCAAAAGCAACGGAGGTGTACAAAAGGACAACATGGTATAAATATTAGTTTACTTTGTAAAGAATATAATAATAAAACACAAAAATATGTAGGATTAAAAATTCCAGTAATTATTATATTTTATATATAAATTGTTTTTGTGCTAGAATATCTATTTTTGAGGACTACTTAATTGTGGCAGCACATACAGCCTTCCATTTCGATTTTTGCAAGAGGCGTGCGGCTATGTGGTATTTCGTGCACCACGCGTGAACTGTGGTGCGTCACTTGTGTCGCAGAACAAAGCTGAAAAATATCGAGGCAACCGAACGAGCAAAGCGTCAATTGCTCCGGAAGGGATTGCTGGAGGAAGCGTGAGTATCGCAGTTGTGCTTGCTTTCCATATGATTTCTTCCAAGCGTGCGTATACCCAGTGCCAAGCTCCTTTACTTCATTAGTAGTGCTCAGAGATAAGGCGAATAACTTGCTGCTCACGTAAGACACACGGTTAACACCTGATGCTCGCATGGGACCTTTTTAACGCAATTCCTCATGGGGCAGACGAGTGGCTATTTTGGCAATGTTTATGCAGAGAGGAGAATCCAGAGGACCCTGACGTCGTCCGCAAAACGGCGTTTGGTCAGAGATATACGTGGTACATTCCAGATTATCAGTTTCGCAAAAGGAATGGCCAGCAGGTGCGGCTACGGCGTGGTTTTCCATTCCAAGGGACCAGGCCCATCTGCTGTTAGCTGCCGTCGCCGCTGAAGTGCACCGCAACTGTTTCTGCTTATTTGCACTTGGGTGCGACGCTTCAGTTTCAAAGGGCTTTTTGCATTTCGCTTGTGAGCATCTTCAGGCTCAGAAGGCTCGTGACGGGCACGAGGTCAAGCAGTTCGCCAAGAGAACGAAAAGGATGAACGAAGGCAGAGGCAGGGTCGGCGTCGCGCCAATGTGATCTCGGGAATCGAGAAGTAATCATTAGACGATTCTTAGAAGAAGGCACACGGCGAATAGGGATGCCGCGGAGTCCCAGAAGCGCCCATCAAAGAAGATGCGTATTAGCGAGACTCTCCATCTGGCCCTTTCTAATGCTAGGAGGGGGGCGGTAGGAGTTCTCATGGATGTGCCAATAGTTTGGGTTTGGAGAAGCCTGTGTCCGCTGCTTCTAGGGGTATGCAACTAGCGCAGGCTTGAATTTTCTTACGGGAACTTTTAAAAAAGCAAAAGGGAGGAAGGCGCACGTACTGCCTCGAGGCCCAGTCAACAGCAGGCAGAGTCTTAGTGGTGCATACCTTTTCACAGTTAGCAAATATCCACTACGGAGCGTATAGGTGTTTCCCCGTGAACGGTGCGCGTGTGTGAGGAAGGCAGGCATTTCACAAAATCTGGCAATGCAGCTGTAGCGTCGAGTAGAAAGCATATTTGGTTGACGAGAACTCTGCTGCACAAACTTGCAGAGTGGGGACTTTAGCCCATGTAAAGTTTTGAATGGGACAACGGTTCAGAGGATAATCTCTTGATATGTAAGTGCATATCTTGACCATAAATAAGACGACGCCTTGCATTGTGTTGAACGTACACGCAGCAAAACTCCTGGCAGCGAGGCAGCGGAAGGGGCTAGCGTTGTTTTGTTGTAATGGCATATTACATTAATATCGATAACAGAAGCAGCAGCACATCTCAGAACGCCGAAGTCGGCGCGTGTCGAGTTTTTTCACAATAGAACCAAAGAGGAACCTCATGTGACTAGATACGGATTCATGCAAGCTGCTGGAGAAGTCTTAGCGGGCTAGCTTCTGCGACGGGGAAAACGCTAGGCAAGTTGTGTAAGCATGACTTTGTCTCGACGAGCGTTGGGTTTAGTTGGTAGAAAAGAGTAGGCGTGCCCCGCCCTACAAGGCGAAGGGCGTCACTGGGGCGGCTTTCTCAGAATACAGCATTATGCGATACTGAGTATCCTTGAATGCTGCGCGCCCGGCGCACCGGCCCTTGCAGTAGGCAAGAAAGTGGGGTGCTCAACTGACTGCGATGGCTCCGCTGAGGAGGTTGAATGATCATTGGATAAGCGAGTACACCATTAGCCCAAATCTCCGGAATATTCCAAAGCTTTGAGTGCCGTTCTGTGCCACCATTCACTGCAACTTTAGCAAGATTGGTCGTCGTGCGCCTGCACCATGCAGTACCCGGAAATGGGTATACCTGAATTCTTCGGAGGGATTCAACAACGCCCTTGGTGAAGGCAGCTACAGATTTTGAACACCAAAATCCTCACATGAGACGGAAGCTTGCACAGCAAACACTGAACGACGGCGCGCATGCGATTGGAAGGAAAGTATCCTCGTTACAACGAAACGCCTGCAGCAGGCGATGTAGAGCACTTCGGAAAAAGTGTTGCGTGCTACACTACAATGATGTGCACAAGGGTATCCTGGTAGCCGTACTGCCATTGGCGCAACTACTGCCCTACT
>NW_013549889.1:26702-36256 GCF_000499425.1 Eimeria acervulina
CCCCTACTAGGCCATTTGGGAATAGTAAATGGCCTTGTAAGGTTACGGAAGCTTGAACGGTAAGCACTAAACCTAAATCACACGGCAGCGCGCATGCGACTGGAAGGAAAGTATCCTCATGACAACTAGACGCCTGCAGTAGGCGATGTGGAGCACTTCGGGTAATTGCTGTCGAAACCTCGCAGCTTGATTACTATTACTATTAGTACTGCGAGGTTTCGACAGCAGAGATTTTGCCCACAGCAAACCGCTTCATCAGGCAATAGCTAGCTCGGATCACAATTAACTCTCTCTGTGTCCCCGGATCGCAGCCTAGTAGTTGAACAGGACGAATGCAAAGGTGCGAGCCGGGTGTCCGCTAGGCATAGTGAAGTTTGCTCCGCAAGTCTTCAATATGCCTTCTCACAATACATGACTCTGCCCGCGTCGTGCCCTGCGCTCGAAGGTACCTCCAGGGGATGTGCGAATTGACTGATCGCCCATACTGAATGATTCGGCGCAATGTAACAATACACGGCCATATGCTGCGTGCCTCTGATCAGTATGCGGGTTCGGAGTAGTGGAAAAATGACAGCCTGCTGCTTCCACAACCAGCAGGGGCTTGCCACATCACATCAGCCCACTAACCTGCCGGTAGACCAAAAACAGCTCAAAGAAGGACGGCGTGGGGGGCTCCCGTACAGGTGAACGCGCCCATGGCAGCTTGCTTGCCCCATGTGCTAAAGGAACTGAAGAGCTCCTACTTAAAAACAGACGTCAGTATGACTCAATCAATGCAAAGGCCTCCTACAGAGGCATGCTTCTTCAGCCAAACTCCATAAATATAGCATTTATGCAGCGGAAGTTGGAGTTGCGTACAGTTAACAACGTAGTCAACGACAGCCGAGGGTGCTTGCCAAATGCACCCCACTTACGTTTGTATCGCGGGTGCGTTTGAAGCTGCGGCGGGAGCTGTTGAGGCTACTGTTGCTGATCCTCATATTGCACACAATGCTGCAACACCACTTATCCAGGGAAGAACTGAAAAACAGGCAGTACGCCAGTTGCGCCAAGTGTCGTTTGCACTGCAACGAGACGAGGGCCAGCGTGGTTCCTTTGCCTGCGCCTCCCTGCAGCACGGTTTGATTGACCTACCTGCAGCACTCCCTTTGCTTCAGCTCCAGCGCCTTCGTAATGGGCAGGCCCTCCCACCCAAGGTACGCACCTGGGCGCTGTAGTGCCTCCTCGTGATTCAGCTGCCTTTGGAGGCGGCCTTGGGTATCGTCCCTCCGTAGTAGCTGGTGCATCGCAGGGTCCTGCTCCGCTGCTACTGCGAAAATCCCTCCCAAAGTTCCACAAAGGGGGCATACAACTAATTGCGCCTGCTTGCGTACGGGCCCCCGATGTCTGGTTAGGAGACCTTGGAGCAGCGACCCGACCTGCAGTACTCTGGGTGGTGTTCATAGCCCCCGTTGCTAAAGTGACTGAAGAGCGTTTCAGACGCTGGGCCCTCCTGCGCCTCACAGATCTTTCAGCAGCATTCACCCTTTCTCGGTGTCTTCCCCGCAACGCGGCGCCTGAAGATAGTCCAGCAACAGCACCCACGATGGCCCCTACAGCCGCCCCAATGGGACCTCCTGCCACCGCACCGACGCTAACACCAACTAGAGCTGCAGCACCGCCTCCTTGGACCCCCCACCAACGTGTTTTGCTGCGTGCTGCGGCAGCGAGCTCTCCCACCCCTGCCGCAGTATGGTCTGCTGCGGCTTCCGTCTCTTCTTCTACTGCATTCAGCCGCTGACTGCCTTTGTCTACGTCTGATGCAACGTGCAACTGCAGCTCCCGCAGTACAGTAACGCAATGTTCTACCTGCTGCAGCTGCTGCAGCTGCTGCTTCCTTTCACTGATGATTTGCTGCTTCTCATAGTCCTCGTGAACTTCTATCAAGGCCGCTGGTTCCCACAAGTCATCCTGTGGAGAATCATCTGCAGCGCTTCTTCGCGCGTCACTAGGGCCAATGAGAAGGGGAGGGAGGGCACCTGTAGAGCCGTGCGGCCACAGGCTCCTCTCTGCGTGCTGCAGGCAGCTATCCACAGCTCCACATGAAGCAGTACCCAAATGGTTCCCCTCGGAGACCCACGAGATGCT
The DNA here is from genome assembly GCF_000499425.1 of Eimeria acervulina. Taxonomy (NCBI): domain Eukaryota; phylum Apicomplexa; class Conoidasida; order Eucoccidiorida; family Eimeriidae; genus Eimeria; species Eimeria acervulina. Next base: position 28,830 of record NW_013549889.1, read on the forward strand.
TTTGGTCTGTCTCTGTCGCTGAGGATCCTCGAAATGGAGGCAGTCCACTGGCAAACTGCATGGAGAGCCCTGGTGTCCGCTGTGCCAAACAATGCGAGCAGGCCCACCGGCAGAAGATGGTCCCGGGAGATTACCTCCAAAACTGCTGCTGCTTGTGTTGCTGGTGCTGGTAAGTGTTGCTTCTACCTCATGTTGGTCCGCCGATTCGGCTGGCTCACAAAGTACCTCTTCTGCAGAACTCAGCAGCCTCAGCATCTGTGCGTATTGTTGCTGCTGCTGCGCAAAGTCGCGGCGCAGCTTGCGCAGCATCAACTCGCCGCCTGCAGCAGCAACCGCGGTTGAAGGTGCGTCCGCAAGCAACAAACATAGGCGAGAGTGTAAGGAGCGGCAAACAACAGCTCCTTCAGCAATAAACCGCCGCAAAACTCTTGCCTCGTCGAGCTGCTGTTGCTGGTGCTGTTGTTCCCCCTGACACTGCTGCCGCACATAAGGGCTTTTTCCAGTCGAAGTTTGCTCGCATAAACCGACCCGCGTAGACCCTAGGCATTGCTGTTGCTGCACAAGCTTCTGCAGCTGTTGCAGCTGCCGCTGTGTTCGCTGGACAAAAGCGGCGTAGTCGCGTAGCAGCACTGCAATGTCGGATGCAGAAAGTAGTGAAATGTGTTGCTTCTTCTCAGAATCGCCACTAACGCTGCTGCTGTTGTCCCGGCAGCTCCTGTTGCTGCTGCTCTTGCCGTTGCTGGTGTTACTGCCGAAGGTAATGTCTCGGGGACTGACGCTTCTGCTAGCACCGTCGAAGGGCTCCTTTGTGAACACCAAAGAGGGCGTGTTGGCTGCTGAGCCCGATGAGGAAGGTGGAATCTTGTAGTGGCCATCACTGGAACTTCTGCTGTTGCCCCTTCTGGTCTTGCTGCTACAGTTGATGGTGCTCCCGCTACTGCCGTCGCTGCTCCCGCTGCTGCTACTGCCACTGCTGCCTATCTCTATGCCACATAACTTCCGGCAAGCGCTGTCAGAGACGCCGTTGCAAGATGGAGCTGAACCTTCCCCCAAAGAAAAGGAGGCAGCTGTGGCGCGGTTACCCTTGCTATCCCTGCTTAAGCTGCTGCCGCCACTACAACTGCTTAGCTTGCTGCGGGCGGCAGCAGTGCTGTTGAAGTTGTCTGGATGCACCGGTCCGTTGCTCAGGCTCTGCGACTGGCAGCCCTCAACAGTTCGTGTGGCAAAGGAGTACCGAACGCTTCCCTTTAAGACCAGTGGACTTGATGTTTGCGGTGGCAGTTGGTCCATGTAGTGCTGCTCCCGCTGAGAAATCTGGTCCTGGTCCTGCTGCGCCTGTTGCTGCCTATATCTAACATCAAGTCGGTGTCTAGAGTTTGCGGATTCCCGGTGGTTCTGAGACTCACGGTCCCCCGCAAACGCGACCACTACCACGCCCGGAATTGCAGGGGCATGCGAAGCTGCCGTAGGCGTTGCCTGAGCAGCATTCAAAGCCGTCTCCCTTGATGCGCTCTCAGCAAGCAGATGCTGCATCATAAGCTGCTGGAAGCAGAGGGCCGGCTCAGGAAGGCCACAGCTGCTGGCACTGCCGCCCGGCACTGTTCTGTTCCTCGAAATCGGGATTGTAAGTCAGGAAGTACTGCAAATTGGTGAATTTACAAGTAGTTAAGCCTAATCGTCTCTATTTGTATGGGGTGACCGGATATTTGTGCTAAAAGGAGTGGTAACGGTGGCTGGGGCTGAAGAAACAAATTGCGTACACTGCGTACATATGGCACGGCAACGAGCCCCGTATGGTGAAGGATCTAGTCCCATCTCCACCCCGCTTGAGTACATATTCTTAATGGGGCTAGTCGTTTGCACTTCAATCGTTCCTGTAGTGACCTTTCCCCTTCGCTTCTACACAAGGCGCTCTGAAAGCTCGAGTACGTGTGTGTTTGAGTCGCCACCTCAACTCGCCGGGGTGGTTCGAAAGTTAGTAGAGAAAACCCACAAAAAAAGAACTTTCCAGTGTAGGCGGCCGTCTCATGGAGCCCCAACAGAGTTAATGGAGCCTTTTGCTTCCTTGCCTTCTCTTGGTGTAACAGGGTGGGGCAAGTAGCGATTCGAGTGCCTAAACTGCACGCACCGCATCAAAGACGTGTAGTGGGCGTCTTCCGATAGTTTAACAAGTTTCTAGTGCCTCAATAGTGTGAGTATATTTGGCCATTTGATCTGTGAATCCGGAATGTTCCAGAAAATATTTGGGGATCCAAATTGGGCATCGGTGGTTCAGATATGCGGGGATGGCACGGGGGTTCATCAACAACCCGGCGGTATTTTTGAGGTTTACGAATCACTAATAGCGGGAGGCTCTCAGACTCCCGAATAGTTCAATATATGAGCGATGTCTTTGGGTTTGACACGTATTCGAAGGAATTGATATCGTGGAGGACCGTGGAGGACTGTGACATCAAAGTAAAGACAGCTAAGACTACAGATTCTTTGTATGAGTGTACCGGTTCTGGGGGCATTCATGGTGATGACTAATGTAGGTATACATGCGCGGAGAAGTGCAGCCGCCAGTGGGAGACTCGTGTGGAAGAATTTGGAAATCCACCCATTAAGCAAGACGCGAATAGTTTAGCGCAGCACATACAATTCTTCGAACCATTTTTGCCTGCGGCAGCAAATTTTTGCGAACTTTTCGAAGCCTCTAGAAATCTGAACTGGGACGATTTCATTGAATGGGCGCGGGCCTTCAAGTGGTTGGCCCTTCGAATGAATAGGTCCAGGAACTGAAAACATTGAGGTCTGTGTGGAGAGATGAGGTCTCGTAATCACCGCGGTTAAGAAAGCATGCATGGTAGTATCATGGGTGAGAAATAATGACAGGTGGAGACGGAATGTGGGGGAATATAGGGAATGACAAGCAGTGAAGTAGGCAGAAAGGAGAGTGATGGGAGTTTGCCCGAAAGGATGGTATACGGGCAGCCAACCAGTGGCAATAAGCCCTTGAACTTCCCCCCATGGACCTTAGTATGGAAAGATCGCTCCCATGCAATGCCCAGGCAACGGAAGAAAATGGCCTTTCCAGCCAGCCCAAGCGTAATATGCTGGTCACTCGCTGAATGCACAAGAACAATGGGAGCAAAGGGAAGTCCCATCCTCCCTGCTATCGAGAACCGACCGTCCCGTTCGACATGCGGCTCTTTACGAGGCGGTTGCGCTTAGATCAAGGGTACCGTCAACTGCCCCGGAGTGGGAAGCTGCCTTGACCGAAGTCGTGGAGGAGGGGCCTCTAAGCAAAACAGGTGCATTTCTTGCTGTTAAGGCAATGGCGGCTACACGAGAACAGGAGCACATTCCTCTTGTGAATATAACTTATGCTATGGTTACGAAGATCACGGGAATCGCTTCCCCTCAATATAGAAAACTCCTGATCTCTTCGAGTATAGTCCCCAACCTGCGTAATTTTTTTGCTAGAGTTGCAGGCTCAAACTTTGCCATCCGTGAGGTTCCAAGGATGGCAGCGAAACCCCTTTCGGGGTAGGTGCGCCTCCACGGCGTTCAGCGGCACTTCGATGCGCCCTAAGCCCGTAAAGGCCAGCAAGGAATCCTAGGTCAGCTGGGCGGTGGCTGCGTCGACGCAAAAGAAAGCGCCGATCTTCTGAGATAGCTCGAGAACGCTCGCCGACCCTGGAGACCCGTGGCAATCCGAGGGGCATCCCAGATGAACTGGAATTTACAGATCTAGAATATACTATGAGAAGTTGGTAGGTGCATACATAAGGGCAAGTCGGAGAAAGTTGGTAGTTGTTTCTGCACTTTCTTGCTTACTGGCTCTGCAGGGCAAAATAAGCGCTTAACAACTGTCTGAAGTGTTAGTCAGTGTAGCAAAAGATGGCTAGACAGTGTTCGCCTGTGGGATTGAGTTGCACCATTACTTGCGGTAAGGCCCGCTGCAACTCACGATGGGCCACCTCTTTGCGCCCACCCCCGGCCCTTGCGTCTCCATGCCCAAGACGTCTGGGATATGGAAGGGAGGTCAGGTAGTTTTCCGGGGACTATTTTGTTGAGTCGTAGAGTCGAACTATTTGACACTCTTACAGCTAGCGACTCTCTTGAGCTCAGATCGGGGGACTTCCCCACGCGTGGGAGCATCTCACTTTTCATCTGGCAACGAATCTCACCTGCACACCAGGGAGGCCAGGTGAATAGCTATTATCTGTAGCGAAGACACGTTAAATACTTTCCGTACAGAAGAACCGATTTACGGAAAATGCCTTCCTTTGTGCCGTCTGTTGAGCTATGATTGCATTCGAGATGTGGGGGCAGTAGAGGAATTCTTTGCTTGTCGGACAGTGGAGTTTCGTCTTCAAAATACACCCGAAGAGGTGCATTTTCAATTAATGCCTTCGATATTGGAAGGGGAAGCAGGACGACGGTGGGTATATCTAGTCAAAGGTGCCACTTCTTTGGAGTGCGTTCCGACTGGAAGGTTTCCGATGCTGCGATGCAGGCTTATCACCGGATCAGCAAGGAGAAGGAATATGGCAACCGCCGTAAAATTAAGCAGGGGAAGGTATAGATAGAGCAATCCAACGAGAAATATCAACTATTAGTGAACAGAAGTCCAGCGGTAGATTCGAAGCGTCTATTCCAGTGGTTCAGAACAAGGCTATCTGCTGAAGAGAGGCAAACGGCAGCCGGCCTGGGCGTGGAGAGGGAACCAAAAGACGAAAAGGTGGAATGCATCAAGATGAGTGGGTGCTTACGCATCAATGACAATAGAAAATGCCACACCCGACGGCTTAGCGGAGAAGGAACGAAGCGATTTTGGAGATGACCAAGCTGCGAGAGCGGAGGGCAGCGGCAGGAGCCGACAAAACGCCAGCCGGGTGGCCTTCTGAGCGGCCCGTCTGATTGTTCCGCAACAAGCAGAGTCACATTACTTAATATTTCAGAAGCAAGAAGAACGTCAGGTAACTGGGGAAGCATGGCTTTGAGCGACACCGCCAGGGGATTAAACAGAACTTAAGGAATTGCTCTGGCCACCACGCAAGATGTGGGGGGATGATGGGGCCGAAACTGATGCCAGTTGCACCTGCAGGAAAGCTTCGAAGGGTATGGGAAATCTGAGCTTCTTCAGCTTCGTATTAGTTCTCAGGAACTGCTAGCTATATTTGGCGCAGGCTGCGCAATGGGTCAGATATCTGAAGGTACGACGAGGAAGTGCAGCCTACCTGCTGTTGGCGCATTCCCTATGAATGCGTCTGTCCTATGGCCAAAAGAACACTAGGATTGGCAAAGCTGTAGAAGTGAGATGCGGGATCCATAAATCAGTCAAATTTGCATGGTACCGGACGTTTCTGTTAGAGCATTTCACCACGACATAATCCTGGGCAAATCGTGGTAGAGTTAGTGCAGGTAGGCATCCAGAAGAGACTGCTAAGGTCTATTTGCGGAGCATCGAGGACAGCGAGCACCGCACAGCAATCCTGCCAGCGTTTGCACCCTCAACAGTAGGACGAGTAAAGTCAGTATGCCAAGAAGAGAGGACAGATGGAGCTCAAGTGCAGTGCACTGACGTGGAAGGAGCTGAAACGAATGCACTCCGCAACGAAGATCACAGTTTTGCCGCAGTCAACCCAGGTAACGCCTAAAGAACAGAACTGGTCTCAGTTTAAGGTACAAACCTCAGATGTACTCAGTATGGAAGGGTTTCCAGCTTGCAGGCCACCCGCTGGACGCCCAGTGCACCACACTAAACTCACTACCGGCGCAGCCCCAACCTTTGTTCCTAGGTTCAGGCTAGCCCAGCACATTGAAGAGGAGATCGATCCAAATGACCGAGAAAAGACAAAGTCTGACTGTCAACTAGTGCTTCTAGACATTGCCCTCTACACGCGACGAATGACAGGAAGTGGCATGTGTGCGGTGACTTCAGTCCCTCCAACAAAACCACGGCGAAGCAAAAGTTACCAACGCCTCGGGAAAACGAGCTACTTTACAGCTTGCAGTGTTTAGCAATTCATTCATCATTTGGTTTTACTGTCGCGATTTGCATTTCCCAGTACATCCTCACGACAGGAACACAATTGTGCATCCCATACCCGCATTCGCAAACTGTCCTTTGCGACTGTATGCCCTTTGTGCTTGGCAAATACGCCTGCAAAAAGACACCCAGAGGTTAACTTCTTTTTTTTGGCCCAATCAGTGCGGGGCAGAAGGGTATGCACATGGGCGGCGCATTTGTGTTGAGGCGCAATGTGCAGGAGCATTCTCAAAACCGGCGACATGCGCTCTAACTCTTACGTAAGACAGCTCTTAAGCTCTTTTCAATGTAAGCAATTGGATTCTTAGCTTTTCTTGCCGACGCAGCAGGAGATTCGCCAGATACTGTAGAGATGGATTCCGTTCGCCGCTCTCCCCGTACTCTTTCGCGTACATTCAAAAGCTCTTCGAACCCGCATCGTACTGCTACAACTTCATTTCTGGGTTTGGGCGCATCGCCGAACCGCTACCAAGTCGACGCAAACGGAGAAACAAGCCTTTTTGACGGAAGCGGAAGAAGCTTTCAAAAATTCCATGAGGCGCCTGATATCGTCTATAGTGCAAACACCCCGTGGTTCTGACAAACTATTCTTCGTAGAAGCGGATGCTGGTGACGCAGAGGTTGAAGTAATGCTCCTCCACCAAGCCAATAACTGAAGAAAGCACCCAATAGCCGCCTTCTACCGTAACCGTATGCCGTAAAGAGAGAAATTGTATGCGTAAGAAGCGTTGGCATAATCCTTCCGCCGGTATTTCACTTGTGAAGCTGACCATACTTTGCTTTTTACCATACGTGAAGATATATGAAGATCCCCTAAAATACAAAAAGCATTATTACTAAATAATCTGATTTCTCCCGAGGGTAAGTAAACTGTTATATATCGTCTACTATTATCAATGCACTAAATATATAACTTTTAACAGAACACATCGAGTCCGAACAGCCCTGGTGGAGCGTTTTCAAGACTTCGATTTCGAACGTGTTATTCGGTTGCTTTGCCGTCTCACGCAGCTCGACTTCACAGTAGGGCTGCTCTTTGCTGCCTCTAATTCGAACCGGCAGCACGACAGTGGAGGTATGTTTGCTCGTCCTATCTGGACTGCCCAACTTGAAGGTGGTCGTGGGCAAGAGCATGCCTCACAAAAACAGCTACTCGTTCTTAACCCACTGTCTAATGTCCATTTTAGTCATACTAGGATGAGCACGTCTGCCAAATACTAGTTTTTTTGGCGTCAAAAACTCATCGGCAGACAGCTCCACCTTGTCCCTCAGCAGCGAGCCCTAACGGAGCAGTTGCATCCATAGCTGAAGATATTGCTGTAGGAGATTTGTGTAGCTGTTTGGGAAGCAGTTGATCTGCCTTCTCCTCCTGAAGCGGAAACACCAGAAC